>NC_137077.1:64227896-64462247 GCF_951640355.1 Cnephaeus nilssonii | reverse complement strand
CAAGAATTTTGAAAACATTTATTCACAAAGATATATGCACCCTTATATTCATTGTAGTATTATTCACGGTGGCCAAGATATAGAAACAAAGTATCCTTCAGTAGATGCTTGGATAAGGATGTGGTAAATACACACAATGGAAAAGTACTCAACGCTAAGAAAAGATTAAATACTGCCATTGGCAACAACATGGATAGATCTTGAGAATATCATGCTAAGTGAAATACGTCAGACAGAAAAAGTCAAGAACCATATGACTTCTCATATGTGGGATATAAAACTGGAAGCAACAAGTGAACAAACAAGGCAAACAGAAACTCCTAGACACAGCAACAGTCTGGTGGTTACCAGAGGGAAGGGGGATGGGAGGCTTAGCTAAGAGTAAAGGGGTCAAATATGTGGTGACAGCTCAGCTGGTGTGGCTCAGTGGTTGAGTTTTGACCCAGGAACTAAGAGGTCACTGGTTCAATTCCTGGTCAGGGCACATGCCTGAGTGCCAGACTCAATCCTCAGTAGGGGGCATGCAGGAGGCAGCCGATCAATGATGTGTCTCTCTCATCGATGTTTCTATCTCTATCCCTCTCTCTTCCTGTCTCTCTACAATTCAATAAAAGGGCGGGGGGCGGGATATATATATATGGTGACAGAAGATTTGACTTTGGTGAGCACACAATACAATATACAGATGATATAACATAGAATTGTACACTTGAAACCTATATAATTTTATTAACCCAATCACCCCTATAATTTAATTTTTAAAAATGCAAAAAACAAACAAATAAACAAAACAAAAACATGAAAACCCCGAAACCCTTCCTTAACAATTTTAGGAGGTGGAGATCAAGCTTAACACAAAGGTCAAAACTGCAAGTGATACTGAAGCAGGTGTGAAACTTACATTACTGGTAGCCTGGAAATTGCTTTCAGAAAGATCCAGAAAATGCAACAGACTTCATTTATTGTTCCTTACTCTGCAAGCAGACGCCATAAGGTCCAGGACTTCCTATCCAGGGTGTCCCCCAAAAATGTATACACACTTGAGCCCTAGCAGGGTTTGGCTCAGTGGATAGAGCGTTGGCCCACGGATGGAAGGGTCCCGAGTTTGACTTCGGTCAAAGGCATGTACCTCAATCCTAGCCCTGGTCGGGGGTGTGCAGGAGGCAACCAATAAATTGTCTCTCTCACATCGATGTTTCTGTCACTGTGTCTCTCCCGCTCCCGTCCACTCTCTCTAAAAAATCTATGGGAAAATATTCTCGGGTGAGGATTAACAACAACAATAAAAAATGTATACACACTTTAATAACTGATAGCTGCTTATTCTATTACATTTTGAAAATGAAATGTATTCTGCCCTTATAATTATTCACAGTGTGTATACATTTTGGGGGGACACCTGTATTTTGGGCCTTCACTGAAAAAAAATTCATTGAACTCACACTTAAAAAAAAAAAAAAAAAGCTCCTTAAATAGTTAGTACCCTAGATTTCTGGTAACAGGCAACTACATCCCTGAGTTTCTTCTTGGATAAAACCTACTTCCTTTCTCAGTCCTGTGGAAATATTAATCTTTTCATGTTTTTAAAATGTAAGCATCCTAATAGATAAGTGTTAGTTAAAGCTTATCTCTGCTAGATATTTGAGATTATAAAATTGTAACTTCAACCTAAGAACAAAACATACAATAAAAATGATTTGCTTAATATATGTTAACATGGCAGGAAAAAAAGCCCACATGTTTAACTTTTTAAGTTCTTTGTTTCTTTAATTTTTGCAAGGAAACTAAGATTTATTTTTGGTAGCAAAAGGTTTGAAGTATGAGGATGCATTTCGTAAAAAAATATTTTTATTGATTTCAGAGATGAAGGAGAGGGAGAGAGAGATAGAAATATTAATGATGAGAGAGAAACATTGATTGGCTGCCTCCTGTGTGCCCCACACCGGGGATCGAACCTGCAACATGAGCATGTGCCCTGACCAGAATCCAACCGTGACCTCCGGGTTCATAGGTCAATGCTCAACCACTGAGCCACACTGGCTGGGCTGAGGATACATTTTGGTTAAGCATATACGCATATGATATGCATAACCCACAGATACAGACAATAGGGCGGTGAAGGATTGAGGTAAGAGGGGGGTGCTTGAGGGCAATGTGGAAATAAGGGACATATATAATACTTTCAACAATAAAGATTTATTAAAATAAATAAATAAATAAATAAATAAATAAATAAATAAAGAGGAAGAGTCATTTTGTCCTAATTTAGAGGTTATTTAAAGGTTATTTTAGACTAGAAAAAAAAGACGATAAAGGATAAAACCTATATAGGTATAGAAAGTGAGGAAAAGAGAGCGAGAAAGAGAAAGGAAGGGAGAGAAAAAGGGATCATTTGGATTGTCAAGCTGCGGAGAATTCTTATCTTGTGTGGTCAAGCTGGTGAAAATGAGTTAATTACTAAAAGGGTTTTTTAGATAAGTTTTAATAATGATAGTGTGCCTGTGCAAAACTAGAATTTAATTTCTCTCTCTGTTAAAATAAGAGATTTCTCTGGACAACAGTGTGGTAATTGGGGCGGTGGAAGAGGGCATAGAGGGGATAAAAGGTGTTGGAAAATTAAAATAAATAAAACTAAAAAATTACAAAGAGATTTCTCTTTACCCGTTTACTAACTTGCCTGGGAAACAAGGATTCTGTGCTCCATCAGGATAATCACCTGTGTACTTCATGTCCTTCCTTTATCAGGTCTTTAATTACTTACGGAAAACCGAGTCTTTTCAACGTTCAAAGAGATTAGGTTTTTCCTGGTGTGTTAGTTCCTATATTTGCCTTTGATACTACACTTGTTCTTAGCCAAAAGGCGATTGTGTATTTGAAGTCTTTTATTGTCACTTCGGTTGAATAAATAACTCAAGTATTGTTTCACACTAACCTGTGATCCTGTTTAATCAGTAACCTTTCAACGTTTTTTTACAGCTTCCCAAAATCAAATTCTAACAAAAGTTATTCTTGACCTTAAACTGACTTCGATATTTCCCAAATGGCCTCTGAAAAATCTCAAAGACTTGTTCTCTGTCCTAATAAACAGAGAAATATTAAACTAATCAGGTTTATTTGATATGTTAAATTACATGGGAAGCATGTCAAATGAAAACGATATTTAACAGTTCCTTGAGTTATATTTTTATGGGTATATGTTATCAATATAAGTGTTCAGAAATTGTGTAAAATTTCTAGAAACCTGATCTGTCTTGGTATAATGTTATCTGTCATAATTTCAGCTATCATCTTAAAATGCTGTATGTCAGAGAAATCACCAACTTTTTTTGCCAATTACATTTAAATGAACTCTCATCAGACTTATAACCACACCATTTTAAGTCTTTTGTCAACTACAAAATTTTTTTATTTTACTCTGATGTTTTGTGAAAACCCTTGAAACTGCTAACCCCAAATCAAGCAGAATAAGAATTAATTATATGGGATTACATGAACTGATGAATTTTTTACAACTTTTTAATGACTTTTTGTCTAATACATTACTGGATTATTTAAAAAAAATTTTTTTAAACATAAAAGTATTTCCTCCTCTACACTATACAAACACACATTTCTATCTACATGTTACCTTTAAAAATGGTCATCTGAGGATGCTGTGCAATTTTTTTAAATCTATGCTGTCAGAACTCAATAGAAATTGTGCTTCCATCCTAGCCGGTTCTGCTCAGTGGATAGAGCATTGGCAGGCAGACTGAAGGGCCCCAGGTTCCATTCTGGTCAAGGGCACATACCTCGGTTGCAGGCTGGACCTGGTCAGGGCATGTGCAGGAGGCAACCAACCAATGAGTGTCTCTCACATCGATGTTTCTCTGTCTCTGTGTCTTTTTCCCCCTCCCTTCTACTCTCTCTTAAAAATCAATGGGAAAATATCCTCAGGTGAGAATTAAGAAGGAAGGAAGGAAGGAAGGGAGGGAGGGAGGGAGGGAGGGAGGGAGGGAGGGAGGGAGGGAGGGAGGGAGGGAGGGAGGAAGGAAGGAAGAGAAGGGAGAGAAGGAAGGAGGGAAAGAAAGAAAGAGGGAGGGAGGGAGGGAGAGAGGGAGGGAGGGAGAAATTGTGCTTCTGTATCTTTTATGAAGACAGATTCTGAGCCACAGGAATGTCATCCTTTTGTTGTTACCCTCATTTTTCCACTTCAATCTCTTTCTGCTGGCTTCTAAGATTATTCACTAGTTTGACTCTAAGAGACTACTTGATTCTTGTGATTTAATAAAAAAATAAAAAGAACTTTTTTCACTCTAGGACTAATTTTAATTCTTTTTTATTTTTTAATATATGTTTATTGATTTCAGAGAGGAAGGGAGAGGTAGAGAAAGATAGAAACATCAATATTGAGAGAGAATCAATGATTGGCTGCCTCCTGCACACCCCTTATTGGGGACTGAGCTGGAAACCCAGGCCCGTTGAACCATGACCTCCTGGTTCATAGGTCAATGCTCAGCCACGCCAGCTGGACTTAATTTTTTAATAATAAATGAGAGATTTTCATGACTCAAAGAGAGATAAACCAATTAAAATAAATAATCTTTGGTTCTCTTTATATTCTTTCCAAGTCAATCCTAAAGAACTTCTAGAATATCTCAGAGAAATGACAAAATACCATATCCATGAAACAAGTAAGGACAGTATAATAAAGAAATAATCAGAGAATAAAAAAGGAGCCCTGATCTGAAAAAAAAAAAACGTTACTAGTTGACTTAAGAGATAAATTTGAAATATGTTCTCAAAAGTAGCATAAAAAAACAGATTAAAAAACAAAAAAGGAGAGAAAAGATGAAAGAATTAGAGAATAAAGAGATCAAACAGCCCAGCTGATATGGCTCAGTGGTTGGGGGTCAAACCATGAACCAAGAGGTGACTGGTTCAATTCCCAGTTAGGGCACATTCCTTATTTAGGGCTTGATCCCCAGTAGGGGGAGTACATGAGGCAGCTGATCAATGACTCTCTTATCATTGATGTTTCTATCTCTCTTTCCTTCTCTATGAAATCAATAAAAGCATATTTTTTAAAAAAGAGAGATCAAACAGCCAATTAATAGGAACTCTTAAAAGGAATTGCAGAGGAAAAGGAAATATAAAATAAATTCACAGAACTGAAGGACACAAGTTCTCCAAATCAAAAGTGCCCAGTACAATGGTATGGAGTAAAAATCCATAGCAATACACATCATCATAAGGTTTCAGAAAACCAGGGGCAAAGAGAAAACTGAACATTTAAGGACAATGATATTCAACTCAGAATCCTATATCCAGTCAAACAGTCAATTCTGAGAGGAGGGAAGAAAAAGACATTCTCAGATATGCAAGGACAGAAAAACATTGCCTCTTTGCACTGGTTATCAGGAAGGGTCTGAAGGATATGTTCCATTTTTAAAAAGAGCAAATAAGAGAGGAAACAAGGTTCTAACACAGAAGGGAAGTGGAGGAAATTACCAAATGAAGAAAGCAGTGTTGTCCAACGTTGACAGCTTGTGTTGCAGGTGAAAGAGAGGCCGATCCAGACTGGAGCAAGCGGGAGCAGGGCCCTGGGAGTGTGGATGAGTGTGGACTTCATGGGGAAAACAGCAGAGAAGGCCCAGAATGTCCAAACCTACTGAAGAGGGTATGGCAGTTCTGTATGACACTCTGGGTAATGAATTAGTACATGAATAAGTATGCGAAAAGCTAAGCAATCAGAGAAACAATGACTAATACCAAGAAAAAACTTAAGAATGGAAACACAACCAAATTATGCTATCACTAGAGGCCCGGTGCACGAAATTCGTGCATGGGGGTGTGTGTCCCTCAGCCCAGCCTACAACCTCTCCAATCTGGGACCCCTTGAGGACTGTCGGACATCCCTCTCACAACCCAGTACTGCTGGCTCCCAATTGCTCACCTGCCTGCCTTCCTGACTTCCCCTAATCGCTTCTGCCTGCCAGCCTGATCACCCCGTAACCACTCCCCTGCCAGCCTGATTGATGCCTAACTGCTCCCCTGCCAGCATGTTTGCTCTTAACTTCCCTTCCCTGCAGTCCTTGTTACCCCTAACTGCCCTCCCCTGCAGGCCTGGTCACCCCCAACTGCCCTTCCCTGAAGGCCCGGTCACCCCCAACTTCCCTCCTCTGCCGGCCTGGTCACCCATAACGGCCCTACCCTGCAGGCTTGATTGCCCACAACTGCCCTCCCTTGCAGGCCTGGTCCCTCCCAACTGCCTTTCCCTGCTGACCATCTTGTGGTGGCCATCTTGTGTCCACATGGGGGCAGGATCTTTGACCACATGCAGGCAGCCATCTTGTGTGTTGGAGTGAAGGTCAATCTGCATATTACTCTTTTATTTGATAGTATAGAGGCCTGGTGCACAAGTGGGGGGCCAGCTGGTTTGCCCTGAAGTGTGTCTCAGATCAGGGTGGGGGTTCCCTTGGGGCATGTGGTGGCCTGCGCAAGGGTATGGTGGTTTGCAGGCCGGCCATGCCCCCCAGCGACCCAAGTAGATGCCCTGGTATCTGGGATTTTTTTATCTTCTATAATTGAAACTTTGTAGCCTTGAGCAGAGGCTAAAGCAGGCCAAGGCTATGGAAGCTTGGCTCCTTCCATCACCGGGGGCAACTCAAGCCTCCTGCTCGCTTCAGCTCTGTGGCTGCCACCATTTTTGTTGGGATTTATTTATCTTCTATAATTAAAACTTTGTAGCCTTCACTGTAGTCCAGGGCCGGCCAGAGTGTGCAGAAAGCTTGGCTTCCTCCATCACCGGGGAAACCCAAGCCTCCTGCTCACTCTGTCACTGCAGCCATCTTAGTTAGGTTAATTTGCATATTCACTCCTGATTGGCTGGTAGGCATGGCTTGTGGGTGTAGTGGAGGTATGGTCAATTTACATATTATTCTTTTGTTAGATAGGATATTATACTCACCTGTGATTGTGAATGCCTATAAGGAGGAACAGGTCAATGGAAGAAAAAAGGGGACATATGTCATACTTTCAACAATAAAGATTTTTAAAAAAGAAAGAGGAATAGCAATGGCAGGGGGAATTGAGAGAGAGCTAATTTTCATCTTCCTTGGTGGAGATAAATAGAAAATGTCTATGATTGAAAATTGAGGAATAAGAGCATAAACATGGTCTTGAGATATGGCAGTAAGTACTATAACGAATAGCTAGAAAAGTGATAAAGCAATTACTTCTAATGTTGGGCATTACATGAGAAAGATTAGGGCTATTTTTCACCAACACATTTATAATACTTTACTTGAATTTTAAAAATATACATATGTATTTTGTGATAAAAGGTTAAAAATGTGTTAGAGAAAGAACTAAAAAACATACACTGAAATGTTCGCAGTTGTTATTTTTGAACACCTCTCAGATTTTTTATTTACTTTGTATTTTTTGGCATTTTCTATGTTTTCTTCTTTCAGTATATGTGACTTGCAATGACCAAAATACTAAATAATGACATCCATACACAGGGATGTGCAGAGTTCCTCAATAATAATGATTATTTTGAAGTCTTCAGCATTCCTCTGTATGTGTGAACTCAGTCATATTTTTCAGGAACATTCCTTTTTTTAAAAAAAAAAAAGTTTTATTGTTCAGATTATTACAGTTGTTCCTCTTTTTCCCCCCATAGCTGCCCTCCACCTGGTTCCCACCCCACCCTCTGCCCTTACCACCCGCCACCACTGTACTCATCCATAGGTGTACAATTTTTGTCCAATCTCTTCCTGTACCCCTATACCCTTTCCCCCAGAGAATTGTTAGTCCATTCCCTTTATATGCCCCTGATTCTATTATATTCACCAGATTATTCTGTTCATCAGATTTTTTTATTCACATGATTTTTAGATTCACTTGTTGATAGATATATATTGTTGTTCATAATTTTTATCTTTACCTTTTTCTTCTTCTTCCTCTTCTTAAAGAATACCTTTCAGCATTTTATATAATACTGGTTTGGTGGTGATGAACTCCTTTAGCTTTTTCTTATCTGTGAAGCTCTTTATCTGACCTTCAATTCTGAATGATAGCTTTGCTGGGTAGAGTAATCTTGGTTGTAGATTCTTGCTATTCATCACTTTGAATATTTCTTGCCACTCCCTTCTGCCCTGCATAGTTTCTTTCATTTTTTTTTAAAATATATTTTATTGATTTTTTACAGAGAGGAAGAGAGAGGGATAGAGAGTTAGAAACATCAATGAGAGAGAAACATCAATCAGCTGCCTCTTGTACACCCCCTACTGGGGATGTGCCCGCAACCAAGGTACATGCCCTTGACCGGAATCGAACTTGGGACCCTTGAGTCCGCAGGCCGACGCTCTATCCACTGAGCCAAACCGGTTTCAGCTGCCTTGCATAGTTTCTGTTGAGAAATCAGCTGACAATCCTATGGGTGCTCCCTTGTAGATAACTGTTTTTCTCTTGCTGCTTTTAATATTCTCTCTTTGTCTTTTGCTCTTGGAATTTTAATTATGATGTGTCTTGGTGTGGTCCTCTTTGGATTCCTTTTGTCTGGGGTTCTGTGCGCTTCCTGGACTTGTAAGTCTATTTCTTTCACCAGGTGGGGGAAGTTTTCTGTTATTATTTCTTCAAATAGGTTTTCAGTATCTTGCTCTCTCTCTTCTTCTGGCACCCCCATAATTCTGATGTTGGTACGCTTGAAGTTGTCCCAGAGGCTCCTTACACTATCTTCATATTTTTGAATTTTTTCTTTTTGCTTTTCCGGTTGGGGGGTGTTGTTTTTTTTTTTTGCTTCTTTGTATTTCAAATCTTTGACTTGATTCCTGTGATTCTCTAGTCTGCTGTTGGATCTCTGTATATTATTTTTATTTCAGTCAGTGTATGCTTAATTTCTAGTTGGTCATTTTTCATATCCTCGAGGGTCTTGTTAAATTTATTGGCCTTTTCTTGGAAATTCTTGAAAAACCTTATAACCATGGTTTTGAACTCTATATCCCGTCATTTGCTTTCCTCCATTTCTTTCATTTGTGACCTGTTTCTTTGTCTCCACATTTTGGCTGCTTCCCTATGTTGATAGAATGGCTTTGTGTGCTAGTTGTCCTATAGGGCCCAGTGGCTCAGCCTCCCCAGTTACGTGTGGTGGGCCCTCTTGGTGCACCCCTTTTTGGGCTGTGTGCATAGTCATGTTGTAGTTAAGCCTTGGTTGTTGTTGGTATCACTGGGAGGAATTGACCTCCAGGCCAATTGGCTGTGAGGATCAGCTGTTTCTACAATGGGAGAACATCTGTACTGGAGACACCCTTATGAGACAAGACTTTCTTCAGTCGGGCTTTGGTGCTCACTAAGTCTGCCTCCTGAGTGTTTCCCTTATGGATCTGAGGAGTTGTAATCTGCATGGTCCCACTCTGACCCCTGGGTACACTGGTTCTTGGGTCTCCAAGGAGGTGCTAATTTAGCCTCTGCCTGAGGCAACCCAGTAGGAGCTTCAGAGAGATCTGCCGATTCCTCTTCTTTGTTTAGGTTTTGTAGGTGGCCAGATGAGTCCCAGCTGTGAAGCAATTCAAGCTGCTGTGGGGCCTTGGGCCTTCTTTTGGATGTTCTGGAGCTCACTGACTCATCTGCTGTTTGTTAGGTAAGTTTAGAATTCAAAGGACCAGGCCATTCATATGCAAAAGCCTCTGCACTCAGCTTGGATGGGCGGAGTCTCAGGGAGGAGCAAACAGTAATGGCTTCATGGGGAGGGATCTCAGTGCGGAACAAATAGCAATGGCTTCCCGTCAGCCCTGCCCTAAGAGTCCCCTGAGTCTCAGTGTCCCGTGGTAATTGCTGCAAGCACCTCTGAGAGAAAGCTGCCCTCGAGTTTCGCCTGCTGCCAGACAATCCAGTTTCTCCCCGTATGAGTCTGGGTCCCCAGAGTCTCGCCCAGAACTGGAGTTCAGCAAAGTCGGAATCTTTTGTCTCCTTCCCAATTGAGAAAGCCAGCCGCGTACTCAGTTGCCAGCCCTCTCCGCACACACACCTCTGTACCTCTACCTTCCACAGCTCCTGTGAGTCTCCGTATACTTTTCTCTTTTTTCCTAGTTGTAGAATTTCCACTCAGCCAGCCTTCCTGTGGATCTGGATGATGTCCATTTTGTCTTTTAGATGTAGTTTTGAAATTGTTGTGCGAGGCAGCAGTTTAGGTGTTTACCTATGCCACTGTCTTGGTTTCTCCTCCCAAATCATGATTTTTAAAAATTGTCCTTTTCAGTGATTCCCCCCACTAACCAGATGCCCAGGAGGGCCTACTGTGTGCTCTGCAGGCCCTTCCAAGCTCTCTGCACTTCCATGTCCTTGGCTGTGACACAAAGAAAAACAGTGATCCCAAGGCTCCAGTGGAGAAGGCCAATTAACAAGGCTGGGCAGTGAGCACCACACTCCCCCTTTTCCTGGGCTCAGGGCTGGAAAATATCAAAACTGTGCAGACACTTGGGATGTTTCTCTTTATTAGTGATAAAATATTGGATGTCAGTGTGCACTGTTTCATGCACTGCCTCTGACAGTTGGAGCAGTAATTGTGGTGAATAGTGGTCCAGGGGCAGGCCTGTAGGCGTTTAAGAAGGCTAAAGCTGATGAAACCAGCAGACGTTTTCCTGTAATCCGTGCCCTTTTGCTTCTCCTGCCAGGAGATGAGTTCAGTGCAGACATCTGTGGGCAGGAGTCTGCCCGTTTCTCACTAGAGAGAGAAAGGAGAAACAGCTGGACTCTGGATTCAGCTCTGACATCAGCCATAGGAGGCAGAACCCTCAGGGACCTGTTATCAAGAGTAGGTCTCTAGCCTGGCCTGTGTGGCTCAGTGGTTAAGTGTCAACCTATGCATCAAGAGGTCATGGTTCGAATCCCTTTCAGGATACATGCCCAGGTTGTGGGCTCGATCCCACAGTATGGGGCGTGCAGGAGGCAGCTGATCAATTATTCTCTCTCATTGTTGATGTTCCTGAACATGATGACTTTAAACAGTTGAATTCTTTTCATAAAATGCAAGCACTTTCCATGGACAGACTATGAATGCAAAGGAGGCACAGCCAGAGAAGACACTGGAGGTGTAGGAGGGTGAGATGATGAAGGGTTGGGCTAAGGAGTTTTAATTTTTTTGTTCTTTTTTTTAAAAAAAAAAAAAAAATATATATATATATATATATATATATATATATATATATATATATATATTATTGATTTCAGACAGGAAGGGAGAGGGAGAGAGAGATAGAAGCTTCAATGATGAAGATCACTGATCCATCGTATCCTGCATGTCACCCCCTGGGGATGGAGCTCGCAACCTGCAGATGTGTCTTGGCTGGGAATCGAACCATTACTTGCTGTTTCATAGGTCCTCCCTCAACCGCTAAGCCACACCAGCCAGGCCAATTTTGTTGTTCTTAATTATGTATGAGCGTCAGGAGTTTCATTAACCACTTTGAAATTCTATACAAAATATTGCATATACATAATGTAATTTTTTTCTAGGGAGAGAATCCATAATTTTCACTGATTGTCTATGATTCCCAAAGGATTATTATGCCCCCTGCTGCCACACTTAAGCATTGAAGAGGAAGTTACATTCACTCAAACACTTTTGTGTGGATTTCCGACATGCCAGGTACTGTTTCTAAAGCGTGGAGCGGGGTTTGGAAAAGAGGTAGGGCTGGGATGTAATCATGGGAGAGCAATTTATAGCCTAGCAATTAAGACAAGGGATAATCCTATATAATAAAGAGGTAATATGCAAATTGACCATCACACCCTCGCACAAGATGGTCGCCCCATGTGGTCAAAGATGGCTGCCCCCATGTGGTCAAAGATGGACACCACAAGATGGCCTGCAGAGAAGTTGTGGGCAGTTAGGGGTGACCAGACCAGCAGAGGAGGGCAGTTGGGGAGGAACAGGCCTGCAGAGCAGGGCAGTTGGGAGTGACCAGGCTGGCAGGGGAGGGCAGTTAGGGGCAATCGGGCCGGCCAGAGAGCAGTTAGGTGTCCATCAGGCTGGCAGGGGAGTGGTTAGGGGCAATCAGGCAGAGGCAGGTGAGTGGTTGGGATCCAGCAGTCCTGGATTGTGAGAGGGATGTCCCAGATTGGAGAGGGTGCAGGCTGGGTTGAGGGACACACCCGCCCCCCTGCTCCCCGTGCACGAATTTCATGCACCAGGCCCCTAGTAAGATAAAATAAGATCATAACAATGGGAATGCAAAGAGATGCTAGAAACCCTTGTATCTAGATTCAAGATCTATCCTGTTCTTGAATGCATTCATAGTTCATTATTTTTTATTGCTAAGTAATAATCCATCGTATGGATATACTATAATGTACCCATTCCCCTCTTGATGGATATTTGGATAGTTTCCATTTTTGAGTTATTAGGAATTATTCTGCTATGGAAATGCATGTTCAAGCCCATGTATGTTTCCACTCCTCTAGGATCATTGCTCAGTCATGTGGGAAGTGTATATAACTGAGACAGAGTGCTGAACCGTTTTCCAAAGTGGTAGCACCATGTTACACACCCAACACTAGTTCTAGCTCCACAGTGCAGTATTGTCAGGTGTTACAATGTTAGCCATTCTAGTGTGTATATTATTACACTGTGGTTTTAGTTTGCATTTCCCCAGTAACTAATGATGTTAAACATCTTTCCATGTGCTTATGTGCCATTCATATATATTCTTTTGGGAAGTGCAAACTAAAATTTTGCCCACTGTAAAATTGGGGCAGTTACTACTGGATAGTTTTATAAAAAACTAGAGGCCCAAGGCATGAAATTCGTACAAGGGGCTCACCCTTTCGCAGGCCCAGCTTCATCTGGAAGGTCGTTTGGACTTTCATTCTGCCATTTGATCTAATTAGCATATTAGCTCTTTATTATATAGGATATTCTGGATAACAACTCTTTGCCAGATATATGTATTGTGAGTCTTTCACCCAGTCTGTGGCTTGCCTTTTTGTTTCTTTGAACATTCAATAACTTCTAAATAACAAACTTTCTTAATTTTTATAAAGTCCAATTTATTAATATTTCCTTTTATTGTTTGTGTTTTGTGTCATATTTAAGAAATATATGCTGCCCTGGCCAGTGTGGCTCAGTTGGTTGGGCATTGTCCTGTGTACTAAAGGGTTGCTGGTTCCATTCCCGGTCAGGGCACATGCCAGGGTTTCGGGCTCAATACTCAGTAGGGGGCATACAGGAGGCAGCAGATCGATGTATGGCTCTCACATAGATGTTTCTATCTCTCTCTCTCTCCCTTCTTCTCTCTCAGAATTAATTTCTAAATCTTTTTTAAAAAATAAATCTCTGCTTATCTTAAAGTTGAAGGTTTTTCTTGTTTTCTCCCATTTTATAGTTGTAGCTTTTATATCTAGGACTAGGATGTATTTCAAGTTAATTTTTATGTAACGCATGAAATGAGAGCAGAGGTTCTCTCTTTTTCCATGGTATCCTTATTTGAAAAGACTCTTTTCCTCTTTGAATTTCCTTGACACCTTTATTAAAAAAAACAAACTGGCTATATTGGTATGAATCTATTTCTGACTTCTCTATTCTGTCCCATTGGATTTACATCTTTACCTATATGCCATTACCACAGCATCTGATCATAGTATGTCTTGAAATCAAGGTGTATGATAGTTTGTCTCATACTAGTACATCTTGAAACCAGGCAGTACAGCTTCTTAGTTGTTTGTTGGCCAGTCCCTTGTTTCCCTCTACAAATGCATAGCTTGATATTCAGCAGAGACTCAAGTAGACCCCACTCAGATTTCTGGAACTGTTTTTCTGGGTATCACCCTCTTCTCTGGAACGCTGGTCTGCTTCCTGATGCCTCAGCCTCTGTCCCGTTCAATCTGTTGCAACTCTGCTTGGGATCCATTTCCTGCACTGCATCCAAAAAGTTTCTCTGGACAAAACTGGGGCCATTAGCGTTCACTTCTCCTGTTTCCCTCCGCTCAGGAATCACAGTCTTGGGCTGGTTGTTGTCCAATGTCTCAAAATAGTCATTTAAAAATATTGTCTAATTTTCTAGTTCTTTATGGAAGAAGAATAAATCCATATCCTGTTATTCTATGTTCTATTCTTTTAAAAAAATTTTATCTGTTGCTTTTAGAGAAAGAGGGAGAGAGGAAACAAACATCGAATTGTTGTTCCACTTATTTCTGCATTCATTGCTTGATTCTTTATATGTGCCCTGACTCCTGGCAAAACCCACAACTTTGGCATATCCAGACAACACCCTAGTCAACTGAGCTATCCCACAAGGCCCTAGAACTTTTTCTTGACTTTTATGAGTTTGACAGAAATTTATGGTACTTTGCCTTATAGAAATGTTCCTTAATTTTGATTGGTCTGATTTTTCCTCATGACTAGATTCAGGCTCTGTTATCTTTGGCAGAAACTGAAGCCATGGGTGACACGCAAATTAAAACACAAGACAAGAAATATAAATTTGGAAATTATGGGGAAGCCAGTTGTGATCTTGATACAGGAACCAAGTTCCACTGAGTCTCCTTTCCCATCTGCTTTTATTTACTAGAATACACAATTGCCTTATAGGAATGCAAACAGGCATATCAAAGGTGATGTTTGGTAACAGTAAGATTATCAGATTGGGGGAGTTTGCTTTAGGCTATTGAGTCATCAGCAGTAGGTAATAAAATGCAGATATCCATCCCTTCTGACAGAACTTCTCGCATTTATATTAATTACTGTTGATCTTGGCTCCCAGCATTTCCTCCTTTTTTAACTTCTTAATAGATGTTGATATGCCGCTTGTAGAGCTCCAATTCTTTTAAGATTTTTATTCCACATCTGCAGATTAAAATTAAACATATAAGGACAAGAATGAGACAGGCAACAGTGGTTATACTAAAAGGCTTTTAAATTGCTGCCAGGCATCTAATGAATTAGTTTGTAAGTTTGCCTGGAATAATTATACAATATGCTGCTGTAATTCCAAAATATCAAGGGTGGTGTTATTTTTACTTTAAGCACCAAGGTGATTTTTCATTGACATAAGTGGTGGTAAATACTGTCTTGTTGAAAGTTCCCTATAAGGTATGAATGGAATTATTTAAGCTATAGTTAAAACTGTATCATTTTATTGGTGCAAGTGCAGCAGCTGATTTCCATTGATTATTACTATACGCAGACCCATAGGGGCTCTAATCCACAAAATAAAAAACTGTTCTTAAGTTTGCTGCTGGGGTGCCATTTATAAGACTTTTTACATAATGGATTAGTGGGGGGAGGTCTTAGCAATGTTAAATTCTCTTTGCCTCTCCCAGTAGCAAGCAGTGATAGTAATTACATTTAGGTTTTCTCTTCCCCCTCCTTTGGTGTCGATGTTAGCCAGAAAAACCTCTCCTTAATTCTATACACAAAAGAACAGCAGTTTGATTCTGTGTCGTATAAAAAGGGAAGCTGGGTGGGGACACTCGTGTAATTATACTTTGCCCATATACTCACTATACTAGGCGGGGGATCAGCCCATGTAAGGGATTTTACCCAGGGAGGACTTCCCCATTAGCCCTTGGTGATATTACCGCACAGCTGGTGACTGCCAGCATGGCAAGAAAGATGTTTTCAGGTGTTCTTGGGGTTTTGGTCTCTTTACAAATTCATTCAGCTTTCTGGACCGTTTTCTTTATTACTCCCCAAGTCATCTCTGGGCTGTTTATCATCCGCCGTGTTCTTCTTCCACTCCTTATCTTCAGCAGCTGGGGCTGCTGCTGTCAGTGGCTGGGGTAGCCAATTGTCTACAGCTGCAAGGTGTGGCTCCAAATGCAATGTCCTCATTAATCTGGCTAGTTCCTCTCTCAGATCCATGTTGCAGTTTAACATTTCTTGCAGGAATACACACAGGTTTGGAGGAATTTTCTGGAAATATATAAGCATATCCTTGATCAAATATTAGCAATGGGTTGGGCCCCTTCCATAAACCAGACTTGGGATCTTTTCATTTAACTAGACCATTTTCCTGTTTTATTCTGACACCAGTGTAACTCCACGGGTGTCCTGCCATCAGTATCACAAGTGAAAAAATTTAAAGTAATTAAGGCTTGGTGCAGCCTACCCACAGGTGATTTCTCCATCATAATCTTCCCTTTTAGTTTTTCAAGTTGGGATTTTAGCTGCTGATGTTGGCGTTCAATAATGGCCTGTCCCTGGGAATTACATGGTATTCCTGTAATGTGCTGAATTTTCTACTTTTTACAAAATTGCTGGAAATGACAGCTTGTGTAAGCAGGCCTATTTTCAGTTTTAATACTTTTTGGAATTCCCATGATGGCAAAAGCAGCTACACAATGATTAATAACCGGTTTTGCTGTTTCACCTGTAGATGCAGTAGCCCATAGGACTTTTGAAAAGGTGTCTACAGAGACAAGCAATGCCCCAAGGCGTCCAAAGGGAGTATAATGTGTTACATCTACTTGCCAGATATGGTCCTTTAGCAAACCTCTAGGGTTTATTCCTGTGTTAGGCCCTTGAGGTAGATGGGGCATTCTCTGATAATCTGTTTTGCCTGCTGTCAAGGGACTGACAATTGTCTAGATAGCATTTTGGCAGGCTGATGTAAAAGCTGATGAGATTCTGTGGCCTGTTTTAATAAAGCAACCAATTGGTCAGCATATGCATTTCCTTTAGTTAATGGGCCAGGCAATACACTGTGAGCCCTTATGTGAGTAATATAAAAAGGATATTGTCTCTGTTGTACAATCTGCTGAACTTGTTTAAATAGTAAAAATAAACTTTGGTCACTGAGCCATTTTAAACGAGCAGTTTCAATTCTCTTTACTAAACCTGCAGCATAAGAAGAGTCAGAGATAATATTAAGAGGCTCTTGAAAATCCTGTAATGCAGCCTTAATAACTTCTAATTTAATTCTTTGTACAGAAATATGACTAGTTTGGATGGCTCGATCTAAATTCACTGTAAAATAAACAGCTTTGCCATTAGACGATCTATCAGTAAAAATAGTTAATGCTCCAGGAATAGGTTCCTGCCTAGTATTTTGGGGTATAATAATAGGGGTATAATATAGAAATTGTAATAATTTGTCTTTTAGTAGGTGACAACTAAGTTCCCCTGAATATCCACTCAGTCCAATATGCCAATTTAAATCAATCTGAAATAACATTTCTAACTGCTTCCCAGTGAGGGGAAGGTAAATATATTTGGGTTCTTCTCCTCTAATCTGTCTGCAGTGCTTTCTAAGTTGAAATATTAACTGAGCTATAAGTTCTATGTATGTAACTGCAGTCTTAGAGGATTGATGTCCTAGGTGGACCCACTCAATAATAGAAAGAGATTTTTTATTTTAGAAGATGACTCCAGTGGGACTATTTGTAGCAGGATTAATCTGTCCCAATAAAGGCAATTCAGGCAGTACTCGTGCCACTTGGGCTAAGGAGATTGCCTGCTCAATTCTTTGTAACTCCTTTCTAGCTTCATCTGTCAATATTCGGGGTGAGAAAAGATTAGAGTCATCTTTAAGTATATTAAATAAATTTTTCATCTTTCCTGTAGAGATTTTTAGCTAAGGTCTTAACCAATTAATGTCCCCTAATAATTTCTGAAAGTCATTTAAGGTTTTAAGGCAATCTTTTCATATTTCCACCTTTTGAGGCCTAATAAATTGGTTTTCAATTATGGTTCCTAGATATTTGAAAGGCATTTCTTTCTGTACTTTTCCTGGAGCAATTTTTAAGCCCCATTTAGGAAGTTCCTTTTCTAATTGAGAAAACATTGCTAAAGTCTGTTCTTCCCGTGGACTCACTAGGAGCAAGTCATCCATGTAATGGCCAATATAACACTGGGAATGTTTGTCTCTTAAAGGCTGAATAGCTTGAGCTACATATTTTTGACATAAAGTAGGGCTACTGGCCATGCCTTGAGACAAAACTTTCCATTGATATCTTTTCATAGGCTCTATATTATTAATAGATGGCACTGAAAAGGCAAATCTTTATCTTGTGGTGCCAAGGGAATGGTTTAAGGTTATTAAGAAATAATCCTTAAGTTCTACTACTATAAGAGACCAATCTAGAGGGATTTGTGAAGGCTCTGGGAGTCCAGGCTGTAGAGCTCCCATGGTATGCATAGTAGCGTTAACGGCTCTAAGATCATGTAACAATTGCCATTTTCCTATTGCCTTCTTAGGGATTGTAAATATAGGAGTATTTCAAGGACTACTGGAAGATTCTATATGACCAACCTCTACTTGTTCCTGTATTAGTTCATGAAGATGACTTAATTTATCCTTGGTTAATGGCCACTGATCCACCCATATAGGTCTATCATCTTTCCATTGTATAGGCTCAGCATGGGGGTGAGGAGATTGAGCAGTGACCACTCCTAAAAAGGCTGATATCCTAATCCTTGTCTTCCTGTGTTTCCTTTGACCTGAGTGGGTTTTTTAATCTCCTGGTTATCTTTTCCTAAACCTTGACCGCTTGATATCCCATCTCAGTTATTAACTGTTGTCCCTTGCTGGTAATAATACAAGCTTGTAAACCTTCTAAAACATTTCAGCCCTATGAGTTGACTGCAATTCCACACTATATAGGGCTGAAACCGTCCTGTTTGTCCTTCCTCATCTTGTCACTTTAACACTGCAGTGCTGCATTGCATGTTATGAGGAATTCTAACTCCCTCTAGAGCTTCTACCATGGACCAACTTGGAGGCCAGAATTCTTGACTGATAACACTAGCATCTGTTCTAGTGTCTACTAAAACTTTACAAACATTTTCCCCTCTATTCTTAGATTGATCATAGGATGGGTCTTGCTAATTTCCTGTATCCAATATACTGTATATCTGAGCTTCCAAATCCTTGTGTTCCTCTCTTCCTGTTTATAACTTCACCTTGCTGAATATAAGGTAAAAGCAGCTGAGTGATTCTTTGTCCTGGGGTAATTAGAATAGTATGTTTAGATTCTAATATTACCTTGATTTCTCCCTCATGGTCTGAATCTATGACTCCAGGAAAAATAGTCAGTCCTTTTAGAGTATTTTCACTTCTACCTAAGACTAAACCTGACGTTCCTGGTGGCACAGGACCCCAAATTTCTGTAGGAACAACTTGTCTAGCCATATCTGGGATCAGGGTGATTGTTACTGTACTATTGAGATCTAAACCAGCACTTCCTGGAGTGAGTTGAAGGAGGGAATCTACTTTAGGCCTGGCAGGGTGGAAATTCCCCTTATTTAACAACGAGGCAGGGGGATGCCCCTCCAGCTATTTCCCTGCAGCTGGCCATTTCCTATGTCTTGATTTAATGGCTGGCCATTTTAATGAAATTTAGGTCTACACTGGTTGGTCCAATGATTCCCCTTCTGACATCTGGGACATAAATCTGCATTATCTGAATTGGGAGGCAGGATGCTCACACCTTCTCCTAGAGTGCCACCTTGTGTCCTTTTTGGTTGCTTACATTCCTTTTTAAAATGTCCTTGCTGTCCACAGTTAAAACATGATTTATGTCTCGTTGTAATTGCAGCAACTAATAAGCTTGCCTGAAAAATGCCTGACCCCACATTCTGAAATGCTCGAATCATTTCTTAATGGTACTATTTTTTCTTAGTGGCGTTAGACATTTCTTACAATCAGCATTGGAATTTTCATAAGCTAATTGCTGAGTTAAAATGTCTCCTGCTGTCTCATGTTGAATCTGCGTCTCACTGCTCCAGTGAGGCAAGCTACAAAATCAGAGAATGATTCAGTGGACCCCTGCATGCACTTACTAAAAGCTCCCTCAGGTTCCCCTTTTGCTGGTAAAGCCCACCAGACTTTTCTTCCACAGAGTCTAATTTGCTCATACGCCTGTTGGACGTATTGGAGCTGATTCTGGACATCACTAAATTGCTCCTGTCCTGCAAGCATCTTAAAGGTTATGGGAACATTCTGTCTGAGATTTGAAGAAGCTTGTTCTTGACATTTCTCCTTTCCATAGCAAATAATCTCCTCCATCCAGAGTTGCACGGGCCAGAGAATACCAATCATAAGGAGCTAAGAATGCATCAGAAATGTTAGTTATAATTTCTCCAGTAAATGGAGCATTGGGGCCATTTTGTATTACACTATCATGCAAGGTCTTTATCATTTTAAAGTCAAATCTCTCACGCTATCTTATTATTTGATTTGGAAATTGTGGATTAGCTACCTGTATAACAGGAAAAGCAAGTCTATCCTCCACTGTCATGTCCTTTAATCCTTCTCAGATAGCTCTTTGCATAAGTGATTCTATTAGTGGCCATTTAAAAGTTTCAGAATCAGGACATGAAGGCCACTCCTCCAATTTAACTTTCTGCTTTTCTTTAGGAGCGGCGGGTGCAAAGGGAGGAAGTCTTTCTTCTCTGAAAGGCTCTAGCAAATGCAATACCGTTTTCCACAAGGAGAAACAATTTGGAGGCAAACTTTTCCCTTGCTGCTGAGCTTCTTTCAAGTTTTGACTTAATTCTTTCCCAACATTCAGCATCTAACATACCTTCGTCAGAAAACCATAGACTATATTCTATCATAATCTGTACAAGCTGTAAAAGAAGATTTTCTGACATTGCAATTCCCTTATCCCTGAGCATGTAAGCCAAAAGACTACAAGAAAGTCTCTCCCCTTTCGACGAATTCTGCCCCATTATGATCTGGCTGAAACAAAAGAAATTACTCGAGTACTTACAGATCTGTGGGCTTCCGCAGCTGACACGAGTTTTGCACGCAGTTAATCTTCCAGCACCTATCAGGTAATTTCTTTTTCAGCTTTGGCGAATTCTTTTTCTCCAAGTCCTTGTTCGGGTGCCAAATGTGAAGCCATGGCCCACGTGGCTGGGGTTCAAAGACTTGGAGAAAGAGCTGAAATGCAAATTAAAACACAAGATAAATATAAATTTGGAAATTATGGGGAAGCCAGTTGTGATCTTGTGATCTTGGTACAAGGGACCAAGTTCCACTGAGTCTCCATTCCCATCTGCTTTTATTTACTAGAATACACAATTGCCTTTTAGGAATGCAAATAGACATATATAATGTGATGTTTGGTAAACAGTAAGATTATCAGGTTGGGGGAGTTTGCTTTAGGCCATTGAGTCATCAGGAGCAGGTAAGAAAATGCAGATATTCAACCCTGTGAATATCGAAAAGCCCCACTCAGCCTTCTGACCAGACTTCTCGCATTTATATTAATTACTGTTGGCATTGGCTTCCAGCAAGAAATACTACAGAATCCTAAATCCTGCCTTCAATTCTTTTGGATATATATATACTCAACATGGGGTTGCTGGGTCATTTGGAAATTCTATTTCCAGTTTTTTTGAAGAACTTTCATGTTGATTTCCATAGTGACTGCAGCATTTCACATTCCCACCAGCAGTGTACAAGGGCTCCAATTTCTGTACATCAACATTTGTCTTTAAATTAAATTAAAGTGGGGAGAGGTGGAGGAAGGTACAGGGGTGGGGGTGGGTAATGAAAGGAGACTTGACTTTGGGTGGTGAACTCACAATACATAGTACAAGTGATGTGTTGTGGAATTGTGAACCTGGAACCTGTATAACTTTGTTTACCAGTGTCACCTCAATAAATTCAATAAAAAGAAAAAGTAGTTCATCCTAATGGCTATGAGGCGATACCCCATTTTTGCTTTGATTTGCATCTCTCTAATGATTAGTGATATTGAGCACCTTCTCATATACTTGTTGGGCAGTTGTCTGTCTTCTTTGGAGAAGTATCTATTCAAGTCCTTTGCTCATTCTTTAATCAGGTTAATTGCTTTTTTTTGTTGTTGACATGTTAGCATTCTTTATATATTCTGAAAATTAATGCTTTATCAGATTTACAATTTCCTCCCATTCCATAGGTTACCTTTTCATTCTGTTGGCTGTTTCCTTTAGTACTAGTAGACATTAGTTTATAGCTTTGGTGTGGTCCCATTCATCTATTTTTGGCTTTATTTGCCTCTGCTTTGGATGTCATATCAAATCAATGCCAAATCCAATGTCATCAATTTTTTCTACTAGGTTTTCATCTAAGAGTTTTAAGTTTTATATTTAGGTCTTTCACCCATTTTTAGTTAAATTTTGTATATGGTGTAAAGGTCCAACTTCATTCTTTTGCATGTGGATATTCAGTTGTCCCAGCACGATTTTCTGAAGAGACTGTCCTTTCTCCATTGTGGACTAGGCACCCTTGTTGAAGATCATTTGACCATATACACGAGGGTTTATGGTATTTCTGGACTTTCCAGTCTGTTTCCGTGGTCTGTGTCTGCACTATCACTTTTTTGTTGCCCAATTTGTTCCCAACTTGGCCATGTACCCATTCTACATTCTAGCTGGCTTCTGGGTCATTTTGATATGTTTCTATCATTCTTTGACAACTTCCTTGCTTCCAGGCAAAGATATTCTGTTCTTTCATTTTCCTGTGACTGTCTCAAAATCAACCATTTCTCTAAGGAGCCCTGATTCCTTTTAGTGAATATGACATGTAGAAGCCAAGATCTAGATGCTAGGTACCATCTTGATATTAAAGTGTCACTGTTCCCAGGCCTCTCAGTGGGCAAACATAGGAAATATATTTATGCACATAAAACTCCAACCCAAACCCACAGGGTTCATTCTAGTCTTCATCCTTTCTGTATTTCTAACTGTCTTCTCAGACAATGAGAAACCCATCTGTTTTCAGTCTCCTACATGTAATTAATCTCTCATCTCCATTGCTCCCCTCTTACCCACCCAGATATCTCCTCTTCCTGCTTGGGCTCTGCCACCCCACACAAGGCCACCCCCCTGCATGGATGCCCTCCTCACCCAGGCTGAGACAACCCACAACTGGCTTTCTTCACCTTTCTCAGGCTCTGAGCCCCGTGCCAGCATGCAGCCATCAGGACCCCTTCCCTCATTCACCTTGGATAGTAATACTCTACAAGGCTGTTCCTCCACATGGACACTGGGGACTCTTACACCTTTCTTTCTCCTCTCTCTCAGCTCTGACAGCCTATGTAAGGGTGTTCCCAGGTGGGCAGCCTCATCACCTCCCTTGGGCTCTGACTCCCTCCACACACTGGGTCGGACCCAGATGGATTCCCTCCTCACCCTGCTCAGGTGAGACCAGATTACCCTTTTTTATTATTTAAAAGGTTTTTTTTTGTAATTGGTGTTACTTCTTTCTTGAACATTTGAATGAATTCACCTCTTGTTTTCCTTGTGGAATTATGAAACTCAATTTCTTTAATAGAGGACTACTACTTTTCTTTCTTTTTTTAAATATACTTTTTATTGATTTCAGAGAGGAAGGGAGAGGGGTGAGAGATAGAAACATTAATGATGAGAGAGAATCATTGATTGGCTGCCTCCTGCACATCCCCTACTTGGGGATCCAGCCCACAACCCAGGCATGTGCCCTTGACCAGAATCAAACTCAGGACCCTTCAGTCTGCAGGCCAATGCTCTATCCACTGAGCCAAGCCAGCTAGGGCTTGTCACTTTTGGTAAGTTGGTGTTTGCCCTAAGAATTTTTCCAATGAGTGGGATGGAAAGGGCCAATGGGGGGATACCAGGGACATCTGTAAGACTTCCAACAGCAAAGATAAACAGTTCTTCCAATGAACACACATTTTTAAGTTTATTAGCATAATTTGCTTGTTAAATGCTCTTTTCTTCATTTATGCAGAATTTATGTTAATTTCCCCCTTCAATTCCTTAGACTGGTTAGTTGTACCTTCGCCTCAGTCTCTGTCCCTCTATTATGAGCCTCATTAGGGTTTACCTATTTTATTATCTTTTCCAATTGTTGGCTATGTTGGTTCTCTGTTTACTATTCCACTATTATTGAAGTAACTGCTTAGATTAGGGGGATAATAAACTTTTTCTGTAAAGGGCCAGACAGTAAATACTTTTGGCTTTGGAGCTCAGGGTTCTTTTCCATCTTGCACAAATCTCTATATGGTCACTTTCCTAGCAATTTTTAACATTTTATTTTATTCATTAGGTATTAACTTAAAGAAGGACTTAGATAGAAGCATGGATAGATAGGATTTTCTCCTACATAATAAAAGGGTAATATGCAAATTAACCATCACTCCGCTACACCCACGATTGGGCCGGTGGGAGGCGCGGTGGGCGGGACTCGGGGTGGCTGGTGTGGCCAATTGGGCCGGCAGGAGGCACGGGCAGTAACGGGGACTCACAAGTTAGTCCCCGCGCCGCTGAGTGGCGGCCGAATGGGGCCGGCGGGAAGCTGAGCTCACCTCACCAGCGGCGGCACGAGCTCAGCGTCTGCACCATGGCTGTGCTGCGGCACAGAAGGGGCCTCTGAGGCAGTGAGCCCACGTCCCCGCCCAGGCCGGCCGTGCGGCGGGATGAACGGGCCTGTGGGGCCCGGAGCTCAGCATCTGAGCGTCAGGGGAGGAACCAGAAAAATGGATCTTTCCAGTTCCTGATGCTGACAGCCCTATGGGTGCCAGGGTACTCCACCTGCAGCCCCCAGTCGCAGCCCATCAGCCCTAGTCGCAGACTGGAAGCCCCCTGCCAGCAGTCCAGACGGGACCAGTGTTGCACCGCGGTGGTGGGTGTCAGTGGGCATGCTACAGACATCAAATCACTGCCACCGAGGCCACCCCCCCCACACACACTCGCAAGTAGTATGGTCCAAGGGGGTGACTCCTAAGGCAAGGCTCCCATGGCAGCTGATGCTCACCATGCCAGGTGAGGAAGCCAGACCTGAAAGCCCAAGCCCCCGAGTACCCGAATTGCAGGGCGTCGTGGGCCAGGGCCCTGAGGAGGCCCCAGGACAAGCATCTTCCCAGAGGCTGTGCAGAAGGAGGGGAGGAACCTCTGGCTAGAAGCCGGGGTGAGGGATGCTGGCATCTTTGCAGGCCAAGACAGGGCTGAGGGACACCTCCCTCCCCCCGCACCCCCGTGCACGGATTTCGTGCACCGGGCCTCTAGTCTGATTATAATAGATAATATTTATTTAGCCTATAATGTTACTATGCTGTTAACAGTACAAAAGCAGCCACAGACATACACATAAGGAGGAGTGTGGCTGTGACTCAATGAGCCTTTATTTACAAAAACAGGTGGAGGGCTGGATTTGGCCTGTGGGCCATGTTTTGCTGACCCCTGGCTTAGAGCATCAGATCCCATATAGACCTGTTTCCATGGTCATTTCTCTTGGCTTTTGTCCATATCTTGTCTTCTGGCAAGTCAGGTTATTTTGATCTGAGCCGCAGAATTACATTTGACGAACTGTAGACAGTTCAAAGATCTGGACCAGACGTCCTCAAACTATGCGGGCCACATGCGGGTGTTTTTGCTATTTTGTTTTTTTACTTCAAAATAAGATATGTGCAGTGTGCATAGGAATTTGTTCATAGTTTTTTTTAAACTATAGTCCGGCCCTCCAACGGTCTGAGGGACAGTGAACTGTCCCCCTGTTTAAAAAGTTTGAGGACCCCTGATCTGGACGATGTTGTTCTCCTAGATAACTTACTTTTGCTTCTGCCAGGCAGGTAGACATTAGTCACTTGTATTCCCTTTAATCCAAACAGGGATTGAGATCATTTGAATCTGGATGAACTCTTTCGCATTTCAAATTAAAACCTGAGGTGTATAATTTTTCCTTGCAGCCCTCAACTCTATTTTTTGTCCCTTCAGCCCCATGCGTCTGTTAAAAACTGTGTTTAGCTTCTAGACCTCTTGGCCTCTACTTTCAGAATTGGCAGAGGCGGTCTCAAATGCCAAACTCATCTCTCCTTTCCTATGGACACTTGGGACTCTCAACCCAGCCCTCCCTCACCCCTCCCAGCACACACACACTCTCTCTCCCTACCCCTTCCACAGACACCTTGCTCATTCCTATGGGCTCTGACAGCCTGTGTAAGGCTGCCCCCATGTGGGCAGCCTCATCACAGATTTTAATCCCATAAATCCTTATGCATTGCTTGCTTTCTGATACTTTCAAACAGATATACAGGGGTGGGCAATAGGTTAAAAATAATAAGTAATACAATGATATATAAATAATACAGTAATAAACATTTTGCATACTCACAACTGTAAACCTACTTTTGCCCACCACTTTATAATTTCTCCAGTTTTTTGGGTTGTTTTCAATGAGAGAGGAGGCCCAAGACATCTGCTCTGCCATTGCTGCAAACAGAGCTCTCTTTGTTCTCATCATTCTGGGTCAATATTTCCTAGTCCAAAATGTGCCTTTTCAATGTATAGATTTGAGTCTTCAGTTCAGAGAATTGTTGATTTTCTACTTAGAACTTCAATTATGAATGTTAGCCTTTTTGCCCACCTTTCTCTTATTTCTGTAATTATAAATCCTGCCACCCAATGAGGAAAAAAACATAAATATCAATAAAATGGCAATAACCATGTACCTATCAATAACCACTTTAAATGTAAAGACATAAGGTAGCTGAATAGCCACGCTGCCTACATTTGGGCTCATTTCTGAGATGTACATACATGTTTCTCATCACATCTGGTGAGTGTAAAGGCAGTGAGTGTTGACAGATTATGATGGAGGAGAGAATAAAATTCAAGTGGAGACAAAATGCTGAATGTTACACATGAATTCCAGATCAACTGTTCAACAGTAAGAATGTATCTGAAGGTCAAAGAGCAAGATATACACATGTGATAAGTGCTGTGCCAATGTAACCAAGAAGAAACGAGGGAAAGCAGTGAACAAATGGAAAAACTGTTAATTGTGGCTGAATAAGTAACAAATAAATTCAATACTTATTAGCCTAAAGTTAGTCCAGAAGAAGGCAAGCTGTTTGTATAAGAACGTAAATAGTAAATAATCACGGTAAGTGCTACTGACACTTTTGTGGCAACCACGGACGGGGCCTCAGGTTCCAGGCCTGAATGAGTGAGGATAAGGAGTGCGGACTCGGTGAGTGGCTAAGAGATCCCGTGGCTGCTACGGTGTTGGTAGGAACTTGCAGAGTTCCTCAATGATAAAAACTCATCTGTCAACAGACGTTCTACCTGGATAAAATTTATCTAAATTGGAAAAAGATGCCTACAAAATCACACAACAATGAGTGAGGAGGAGAAATAAGTCCCTAAGTTTAAAGCAGCAAGTTTCAAGTGGCATGCTGCAAGAAATTTTAAAACATGCAATACCTACCTATTTAGCCAGGGGCACTGAGCTATTTTCCCTTGATTATCAAATTAAAAAAATGACAACACCCAATACAACAAAAGCCATCCAGTGTGAATGAATCAAAATTATACCCCCCCTTTTTTTTGGTCAGATCAGGAAAATATATAGTTTTGGTGTGGCACAGAACTTTAGTAGTTAGTTTATGTGTGCTATGAGACGAAAAAGGTTGCAAATCACTGGTTTTAAGCCTCACATGACTAACTCACACCAGTGTTTGTAGAAAAGCATTTGAGGGCTACTGGCCTAATCTCAAGTCACTTGGGACTTAAACTTACAAACTTTCAGAACCTAACATGGTTACAAGTATTGAAACTTCTGTGAGTTCTTCTCCAAAATCTATTTTAACCCTGTGTTTGCTAGTACTTTCCTATCAGTTCAAAACCTTGCCCAAAAAGTCTGGGCAAAATGTGTATATTTATCAGTTTACCTGGCATCTATCTTCTAACATTGAATTTCAGTAGCTTTTGCCCTAACCAGTTTGGCTCAGTGGCTAGAGCATAGGCCTGTGGACTGAAAGGTCCCAGGTTCGATTCCGGTCAAGGGCATGTACCTTGGTTGCTGGCACATACCCAGTAGGGGGTGTGCAGGAGGCAGCTGATTGATGTTTCTCTCTCATGGATGTTTCTAACTCTCTATCCCTCTCCCTTCCTCTCTGTAAAAAAAAAAAAAAATCAATAAAAAATATATATTTTTTTAAAATTTCAGTAGCTTTTGACATTTTCGAAGAACTCCCGCTTTACATATGATATTAAAGCACCATCTATGATAGTTGTAAACACAGTATAGAGTTAAAATTATGTGAAAACAATATGACAAATAACTCTTTAAAAACCTATAATAACTAGATTGGTGGAAAAGTGGGTAATTTTTTTCTAAAGAAAAATTTCCTTTCCGGAATAAATAAAAATCCTAAGGGGTAGAAACAGGTGTTGTACTGGGAACCAGTTGGTCCCGCCTTAAAAATTAATGTGCTGAGGGGATGTGAGAAAGTGGCAGGGAAACGTGTCACTATGTCAAACATTACGCCAGGCTCTATGGTAACTGGGATTAAAAACAGAAGCTGCCAAAGTCCATGTTCCTTATGTGCCAGGCAATGTGCTGTGCATGCCCTGGTCAGTACCTGCCGGGGCTTTGGCACCACCATAACCTGGGCAGGGTGTCTGACCTTCCACTCCAGTTCCGAGTTTTCCCAAATGCGGTGGGTGATCGGCCTTTGTAAGGTTGCTCGGGGCCGGGGCGGAGAATCGGTGAAGCTTTTAGCCCGGGCGCTGGGCAGGCGGAGGCGGTCACCGAACACCTGCTGCTGGGACTCCCTCCCACCAGGTGGGCGGCACCCCGGCCGACGGCGACCCCGCTGCCCGCACCCAGGCGGGACCTCCCAGCCCGCGGAGAGGCTGGTTTCCTGGGCAACAGTGTCCGGCGTCCTTCCCCGCAGCCAGCACCAGGTTTGGATTTTGGCGGGGACGGCAGGAGGGGGTGACGCCGTGAAGGTGGGGCGCCATCACACACAGATGCTCTCTCAGGGATCTGACTCGCTCCCCAAGGTGCATAACTGGACATCCACCCCATTGCCTTTCTGTGGTACTAAATCCTGTGCAGATGAGTGCAGTGCCCTTGACCCCAGTGACCTTGAACCTGTGACCCTCTTGTGCTCAGGCTGACACTCTAACCACAGCACACCGGCCAAGGCAATCTGTACTTCTTTTTTGGTTGTTGTTAATCGTCACCCGAGGATCCACTGATTTTTAGGGAGCGTGGAATTGAGAGGGAAAGACAGAGAAATGTCCATGTGAGTGAAACACGTCAATTGGACCTGGGCTGGGGAGGAAGGAACCTGCAACCAAGGTACGTGCCCTTGACCAGAACCAGAATCGAACGCCTCAGGATCCTGTAATCAGCAGGCTGACGTCCTATCCACTGAGCCAAACCGGATAGGGCTGTACTTCTCAATCAGAGGAAATCTTTTTCCAGTTTAAAATCAATCCTTCAGTCTGTGTTCCTCAGCTCATTCCTTTTTGCCTTTTCAAGGATTTTGCCCCAGCAACCACCCCTAATCTGCCCCATATCTTCAACCTTCCTTCTTTGGTTCTTTCCCGTGAGAAGAGTTAAACAAGCTTAAATCTCACACCCAACAAAAGGACTAGTATCAGAAATTCAACAAACAAGTGTTGACAACAATGTGGAAAAAAGGAATCTTGCACACTGTTGGTGGAATTGTAAATTGGTGTAGCCATTATGGAAAACAGTATGGAGATTCCTCAAAACAAAAACAGAACTGCCATGTGACCCAGCAATCCCACTTCTGGGTGTTTATCTGAAGACAACAAAAACACTCATTCGAAAAGATATGTACACCACTATGTTCATTGCAGCATTATTTACAGATGAATGGATAAAGAAAATGTGATATATTACATATGCATATATTACTGAGCAATAAAAAAGAATGGAATCTTCCAATTTGGAACAACATGGAAGACCTAGAAGATATTATGCTAAGTGAAATAAATCTAACAGAGAAAGACAAATACTCTATGATTTCACTTATAGGTGGAATCTAAAAAGATAAAACAAATTAACAAAACCAAACTGAAACAGACTCATAGATACAGAGAACAAACTGATGGTTGTCAGAGGGGAGGCGGATGAGAGGTGGAAGTTGGGTGAAGATGGTGAAGGGAAACAAGAGATACAAACTTGCAGTTATAAAATTAATGTCATGGGGATGTCATTTATAGCATAGGGAATCCTATCTAATAAAAGAGTAATATGCAAATTTACCATCACTCCAACACACAAATGGCTGTCCCCATGTGGTCAAAGATGGCTGCCCCCATGTGGACACAGATGACTGCCACAAGATGGCCAGTAGGGGAGGGCAGTTGGGAGGGACCAGGCCTGCAAGGGAGGGCATTTGTGGGCAATCAGGCCAACAGGGGAGGGCAGTTGGGAGGGACTAGGACTGCAAGGGAGGGCAGTTGGGGGCAATCAAGCCTGCAGGGGAGGGCAGTTAGGGGTGACCAGGCCGGCAGAGGAGGCAAGTTGGGGGCGACCAAGCCTGCAGGGAAGGGCAGTTGGGGGAGACCCAGGCCTGCAGGGGAGAGCAGTTGGGGGGAACCAAGCCTGCAGGGGAGGGCAGTTAGGGGTAAACAGGCCGGCAGGGGAGCAGTTAGGCATCAATTAGGCTGGCATGGGAGTGATTAGGGAGTGATCAGGCTGGCAGGCAGAAGCGGTTAGGGGAAATCAGGAAGGCAGGCAGGCGAGCAGTTGGGAGCCAGCAGTTCTGGATTGTGAGAGGGATGTCCGACTCTCCATTTAGGCCCGATCCTACCGGGATCGGGCCTAAACGGGCAGTCGGACATTCCTTGAGGGGTCCCAGATTGGAGATGGTGCAGGCTGGGCTAAGAAACACCCCCCCATGCATGAATTTCATGCACCAGGCCTCTAGTCCTATCTAATAAAGAGGGAATATGCTAATTGACCATCACTCCATCACAAAGATGGCTGCACCCACAGCTGAGGCCAAGTTCCCATAAGGAGCCTTAATGAGCAATCAGCAGGGTCCTGAGGCTACACCCTCCCCCGCCCCCATGAGGCTTGACAGGGGACCTCAGGTTGTGCCCCCCCACCCAGCAGGGCTTGACAGGGTACCTCAAGGTGTGCTTCCCATCCTAGTGCTGGGCTAGGGGATCTCAGGCTGCTGCCCCCGCCCCAGCACCAGGCTGGGGGACCTCAGGCCGCACCCCCCCACCAGGTGGGCCTTGACAGGGGACTTCAGGCCAAGTCCCCCATCCCGGCACCAGGCCGGGGGACCTCAGACTGCACCCCCTGCCCAGCGGGGCTTGACAGGGGACCTCAGGCCATGCCCCCTGCCTCAGCACCGGGCCAGGGGACCTGAGGCTGTGCCCCCCTGCCGGTGGGGATTCACAGAGGTCCTCAGGCCATGCCCCTCACCCAGCAGGGCTTGACAGGGGATCTCAGGCCATGTCCCCCACCTGGTGAGGCTTGACAGAGGACCTCAAGTCACGCCCCCTGCCCTGGTCTGGGCTGGGGGACCTCAGGCCACATCCCCCATCCTGGTACCAGGCCAGAGGACCTGAGGCTATACCTCCTGCCCGGCAAGGCTTGACAAGGGTGAGAGTGGCTGGGTCTGGATCTCACCCGATTTTGAGGTGCATGTGGGTGGGTGGGGACTTGACTCTGGGTCCTGTGGTGAGCCCCAGACTCTGACAGGAGGAAGGTTTTCATATACATTTTACTAATTTTCTTTAATCTCTGACACTTCTATTATAGAGAAAGGGCAAATAGCAATATTAAATTATTTCCTCTAATTAACCCCCTTTTAATGTGCACGAATTTCGTGCACCGGGTCACTAGTATAGTTAATAATATTCTAATAACAGTGCAGTAACTAGACTTATTGTGGTGATCACATCATAAGGTATATAAATGTTGAATCATTATGTTGTACACCTGAAACTAATATAATATTGTATGTCAGCTATGCTTTAATAAAAATAAATTAACTAATTGAATTTTAAAATGGTAAAAAAAGCAACCCATACATTTTTAATCCTGCATATTTCTATATTTGTATTGTCCTTCAAAGTCAAATGCCTTTAATGTCAAAGATATAACCCAAAATAAGTCAACAAAACGGTAGATTAGAGAAACAAACTAAAAAAACAAGGCCAAATTATTATTACAATAATCAGATAAAATAAGAAGTAGTAAACCTGACACAAAACAAAGAAAAAAAGAACATTCAGAGAACAACAAAAAAGCTATTGGAAATTAAAAATATGATAGCAGAAATGAAAAACAATGAAAACATTGGATGATAATATCAAAGAAAATTCCCAGAAAGTAGAGCAAAAGACAAAGAGATGGCAAATAAGAAATAAAAGATAAGAAAATCTGTGTGTAGCCCTGGCTGATTTGGCTCAGTGGATAGAGCATCAGCCTGCGAACTGAAAGGTCCCAGGTTCGATTCCCTTTAAGGGCACATGCCCGGGTTACAGGCTCAATCCCCAGTAGGGGGTGTGCAGGAGGCAGCCGATCAATGATTCTCTCTCATCATTGATGTTTCTGTCTCTCTCTCTCCCTTTCCCTTCCTCCCTGAAATAAAAAAAAATATATATTGAAAAACATAAGAATATCTGTATGTTTGCTAAGTCTGCCATAATAAAATACCACAGGTTGTGTGGCTTAAACAACAGAAATGTATTTTCTCACAGTTGTGGAGGCTAGAAGTCCAAGGTGAAGGTCAGATTTGGTTTCTTCTGAGGCCTCTTTCCTGGGCTTACAGATGGCCGTCTTTTTGCCGCATCCTCACATGGTCTTCTCCCTGTGTCAGGGCATCTTTGGTGTCTCTTCTTTTTAAAAATTTATTTGTTGATTTGAGAGAAAGGAAGGGGGAGAGAGAGAGAGAGAGAGAGAGAGAGAGAGAGAGAGAGAGAGAGAGAGGAAGAGAGAGGGAGACATCGATTTGTTGTTTTACTTATGCATTCATTGGTTGATTATGTGTGTGCCCTGAATGAGTATCAAACCTTAAACCTTGGCATATCGGGATGACACTCTAACCAATTGGGGCTCTTCCTCTTTTTATAAGAATACCAGTCCTGTTGAATTAGGATATATATATATATATATATATATATATATATATATATATATTGATTTCAGAGAGAAAGGGAGAGGAGAGAGAGATAGAAACATCAATGATGAGCAAGAATCATTGATCAGCTGCCTCCTGCACACCCTACCCTGGAGATTGAGCCTGCAACCCAGGCATGTCTCCTGACCAGGAATCAAAACATGACCTCCTAGTTCATAGGTCAACGCTCAACCACTGAGCCACGCCTGCTGGGCAGGATATCTTGGCTGTGGGAAAAAAATGCATCGACGTGAGGAGCAAGGGGTCCTAGCCCCACACCACCCTCAGCCCAGGGTTCCAATAACGGGAAGACATAGCAGCTCTACCTAATATGTAGAAACAAACACAGGGAAACAGCACAAATTCGGAGACAAAGAAACATGTCACAAAAGAAAGAACAGAAGAAATTGCCAGAAAAAGAACTAAATGGAATGGAAGCAACAAATTATCAGGTACAGAGTTCAAAACAATAGTTATAAGGATGCTCAAGGAACTTAGTGACAACATCAAGGAACTTAGTGGCAACTTCAAGGAACTTCGAGAGAACATCAATGACATAAAAAAGGACCAATCAAAAGGAAGCATACACCACCTGAGATGAAGAATAATTTCAGGGAATCAATACTGGAGTAGAGGACACCGAGATTCAAATCAGCAATTTGGCATATGAGGAAGCAAAAACCATCCCATCAGAACAGCAAAAAGAGAATGCGAGGTGAGGAGTGGAACTGGTGAGTATACATCTCTAACCTTAGAAGTGTTGCTGCAAAAGGGAGCAGAGTTAGAGGGTTATGTAGGGTCAATAGAGAGTTATTTGTAATGGAGGTTATTAGGCAGTTTGCACAGTGGTGGGGTAATTGCAAAGAGGGAGAGACTCAGGATGCAGGAAACAGCCTACCTTGGAGCAGTGAGAGGGATGAGATGGAGACTGCATGTGGAGACACTGCCATTGGCAGGAGCAGAGGCCCTTCATCCGGGTGATAGCAGGGCAAGAAGGAAGAATGGACCTAGGGGAGGGTGTGGGCCCTGACAAGGGGAGAATTGTGTATGAGATTGTTTCTATTCTCTCAGTGTTCTCTGCGGCCAGTACTGAGGGCAGAGATGGGCAGAAGGTGAGTGGTCAGGCACCTGTGCTACGGCTTTGAAGAGAGAGGAAGGAAAGTAAAATAGTAATAGTCACTTTGGAGGGTGGGGACACCAATCCAGAAGGATTGCAGACAGGTGACTAAGATGGCCTGGCAGACTTGAGGGCCCATCTGAGATTTGTGGTTATGAATTTAAATGTATCTTTATTCATTTCAGACAGAGGGAGAGGGAGAGAAACATCAACGATGAGATAGAATCATTGATTGGCTGCCTCCTGCATGACCCCTACTGTGGATCAAGCCCTTAACCCAAGCATGAGTTCTGACAGGGAATTGAACCCTGACCTCCTGGTTCATGGGTCAATGCTCCATCACTGAGCCACACTGGCCAGCTGTGGTTATGAATTTAAAGTGAGATCTGTCAGCATGCCTATGGGTTGTTGCTTTTTCCCAGCAATGTAACCGGTTTGGGTACAGGTGAGGTATAAGAAAATAGTAAGAGGGCTAAGTTATTTTTTTTCACATTAGAGAAAGACAAGATATGAGTCCTTTAATGAAAATGTTTATTATTTTTTTTACAACATTATAAGTTCACACTGGTGGTTAATTAGCAATTATTTCAATACTTTCAAACTCATCTGCCTCCAGTTTTAGGCATAATGCATGAATCTAAGCTTATAAAATTAAGAAACAGCAACAGCTAATCTAATCCTTCGTGATATTCCTTCATGATCAGCAAGATACATAAAAAAGTTCTTTAAAGGGCTAAAGTAGATGGATATATAAATTGTGAGCTCATTTTAAAGCTGTATAAAAGTAACATTTCTAAGAAAGCATTTAAACCAAAGATCACACTTAATAAAAACAATATTCTTAATGCAGGCTGTGTCCATTTTCAGCTATTTGGCATTCTGTTCCTTTGTAAATTTGATATTGCCCAACAAAGAATGGTTATCTTTTACTGTTTTGTGAGACGAATGAACAGATGAACACATCAAATGCCTACTCAGCTGAGATTTTGCCCAAGGTCAGTGTGTTTTAAAATAGTCTTTTGTTACATATTTATCAAATATGGAGGAATACTGGTGTCATTCAAGATGAAGTCTTTGATTAAGAACTGAATGTACTGGAGATGTATTTGGTAAACAAGATTTTAGGTAAATTTTCACCAGCCTTAGTTCCATCAGCACACTGAAACATGTTGTAGACTTACTACCCAGTAATTAACACGTTAGACAACATTAGCCTCTTAGAAGAAAGACCATATTTTACTCCTGCTTCTGTAACAACATTGTTTATTTGAAATAAGTGTGAACTTTTACTCAACTACTACTTCCTCATTATGAAAACGAGACAAAAGGAGCTGAAGAAGGAAAGCTGTCCAGTTACACTCCACAGCCCTGGATATACTGACTGACATCTTGGTTTTGACAACGATTTCTCCAAGCCACCCTGTAGGGAAAGGTGAAACAAATGGTGATAAGGTTAAAGCACATCTTCATTGTGATAGACGTACATCAAATCCTTTGTGAGAACAAACTATTTTAATACAATATGAAATACAGGCTATTGATAGATCCAGGTATTGCTATTTATTAAATGGAGATATGTACACCAAATACTTCACTTCTCCCCAAAGCCCAGGCTACAGCATAGTATGCTGACCACGAGAGTCACGTGCATTCCCTAACAGCCACTGCAAAGTGCATTCTACATTTACCTCATTCCAAACATTTCAAAATAGGACAAGGAACTGGTAGAGTGTGGAGAATCTTAAAAATTCTAGACATCCCCCCAAAATTAATGGAGGAGGAAGAGAAAAAGATTCTGAATCAGTTAAAATAGATTGCTTCTAAGTGATACTTTGTTTAGCATAAGTCTAAAGCTGCAACTTTCAGTTCTCAGTAGGATACTGTGGTCCTTGAAAATCTTCTCTCACCTCTCTCCTAACACAGGTCAAAAAAGCTTTCCCCTTTAATGCTTACACATACCATGCTCTGATGCCTTGTGGATCCCTGACAACCCTCTTTGCACAGGTTACAGCCTGAGTGATGTCATCTTGAAGCAAAACTGAAAAACAGGTGGTGAGGAATGAAGACAGCTTTCACAGAAATTTCATTTTAAGTTTAGGTTTACCCATTTTATTCTCTTAGGCTGAGGAATGGACACTAACATTCTTTTACACAAGTTATGCATCTGTGAATGTTGGGAGGAAACTCAGATACCAAATTCATTGGAAGTTCTAGAATTATCAACTAACGAGAGGCCCGGTGCACAAAATTCATGTACTCGGAGAGGGGGGGGCGTCCCTCAGCCCGGACTGCACCCTCAGTCAGACTTCCTTAGCGCTGCCGTGGAGGCAGACAAGGCTCCCACCACTGCGGCTGCACTAGCCAGCCATGAGCCCGGCTTCTGGGTGAGCGACGCTCCCCCTGTGGGAGCACACTGACCCCGAGGGAACAGTTCCTGCATTGAGCATCTGCCCCACCATGGTCAGTGCATGTCACAGTGACCAGTCATTCTGCTGTTTGGTCGATTTGCATATTAGCCTTTTATTATATAGGATGTGATAGATAGTTTTTTTTATAATAGGCACTACTAGAAGAAAAAGAGGAACTAACCTAGTAATTTTTAATCAGCAATTCTACTACTAGAAATTTCCCCTAAAGAAATAAGAGCCCTGGCCAGTTTTTCTCAGTGGTTAGAGCGTGGGCCCACAGACCTGAAGGGTCAAGGGTTGAATTCACAGTCAAGGGCATGTACCTCGGTTGCAGGCTCGATCCATGGCTCCAGTCTGGGCACATGTGGGAGGCAACCAATCAATGTGTCTCCCTCACATTGATGTTTCTCTTCTCTCTCTCTCTCTCTCTCTCTCTCTCTCTCTCTCTCTCTCCTCCATTCTATCTAAAAAAAATAAATAAATAAATGGAAAAAAGATCCATTTTCCCCAAAAATAAAATAAAAGAATAAAAATAAAATAAAAAAGTAATAAACATAAAATAATAAAGATTGGTATTTGTTAACATATAAATAGTTTTGTGTGATAAAGAACAAATCGTAAAGCAGTATAATAGTACAATTCCATTTTTGTTAAAACACACGTGCCTGGCCGGTGTGGCTCAGTTGTTGAGCATCAACCCATGAACCAGGAGATCACGGTTGGATTCCTTCTCGGGGTACATGTCCAGGTTGTGGGCTTAATCCCCAGTAGGGGGCATGCAGGGGGCAGTCAATCCATGTTTCTCACATCGATGTTTCTCCTGCTCCCTTCCTCTCTCTCCAAAATCGGTAATAATAATAAAAAATAACCATAAAAAACACCACACATTATTTACACGTTTATATGTAAGTATATTTGTACATGAGATAGCTTTATATTCATATATATGATTGATATATATTCTATCTAGAACAATATATACCAAAAGTTACTAGTAGTCATAAATCTCTTGGTAGTAAGAATTTTTATTCAGTGACCACAGATTATTATATAATACAAAATATTTTTAAAATAAATTAACTGGATACAAAAGAATATTCTAAGAATAATCTTTTCTATTAGAATTTTAACATTTAGAAATTTAACAATATCAATTTTATAATACTTCTCCAATATTTTCATTCTTATGATTTTATTTTTTAAAATCAGAGTCACCTCTTTTTTTTTTTTTAATCCTCACCTGAGGATATGTGGGTGTTTTTTTTTAATTTAGAGAAAGAAGGAGAGAGAGAGAGAGAGAAACATTAATTTGTTGCCTTCCATACCCACCCCAACTAGGGATTGAACCCGCAACCTAGGTATGTGCCCTGACGAGGACTCGAACCCAAAACCTTTTGTTGTACGGTATGATGCTCCAACCAACTGAGCCACCCAGCCAGGGCGAGATGAAGTTTTTGTAGGTCCCTGTTGAATTTTTGAAAACCTTTTCATTTGTATTGAATCTCTATTCTTGTAAGCATAACCAGATGGGTCCTGAGCCCTCACTTAAATGCTACTTTCTCTTACCGCTGCAGGATATACCACAGGCATTAACTGATCTTGGGGTTTTGCCATCATTACACCAGTAGCGGCTATTGATCTGAAATATTCCATAATCAGTGCTTCTGTCTCCAGGATTGTAGTTTGTAGCTCGTGTGTTGTAACTACTTTCCCATTTGGCCAAACACATCCCTGAAAAGAACATATTTTTAGTAACAAATAGCAATGCCATATGACATATACTGCATACCATAATCAGTTCTATATAGCTCATTTTATTTTACTAATGACTTACTTTATAAGTATAAAGATGTAGAACAGGAAAGACTATTTCATAGTCCATCCATATATCCATCAAACTATTCACTCATGCATTCAAAAATAGCTATTAAGGGGTAGTGTTTGAATTCAACCTAAACATACAGTGATAACATTGACAAAAATAGGCTAAAATACAAAGTAACTTTTACACAGGCACATCTTGGATTGCATAGAAGAAAATGAAAACAGTTAATCAACTAGAGTGAGTAAGAATAATGAAATGGCATTTCATGCTGCATTTCAGGGATCCTGACATAAACAGTGATTGAGGGGAAATAGGTTCCTTCTGCCCCTGTATTGAGATTTCAACATAATTTAAAAAAAACAACACCAAAAAAAACCACTTTGCTATGAAAACTTCATGTCATGCAGGGGAATTAAAAAAGAGAAAAATGCTGCATTATTCTAGGCTCACAGAGCCCAAGTTCCTCACAGGAAATAGCTGGAGTCAAGTACCCAACACCTGGCAGAGATTGCTTAGGTGCGCAAATGCATTATTCAGCCTATATGTCCACAGAGTCTGAGGCAAGTGGCAAGCTTGGTAGCACTCGAAGAGTACAATGGGTGGTGGTTTATGTAGAATGGTGCAGAATTTTGCACTCCGTGCCCTCATCCCTTCATCTGGCATTTCTGATTCTAAAGGAACAAGTAGATATATATATATATTTTTTTAACCATTTTAAGTATACAAATTCTCAACTAACTTTTTTTAAAGAAGCCCATTCACGCAAAGCCCCTTTCTCATTATTCATCCTCTTTTAGAATCTGTTGCACACCTGGCTGGCTATTTGGAAGTATGGAGAGTTAACTTACAGTTTGCCAGGCTCACTCCCCTGTAGCCATCCATTCCAAGTCTTTTCAAGGTTCTGGCCAGCTCACACCTCTCATAGACCTTGGCCTGGACGGCGACAGAGAGGAGGAGAAGCCCCAGAGTCAGGAGAGCCTTCATGTTGACTGCGAAGCCAGACCGCTCAGATGGACAGGGTAGGCTGGCCCCAGTATTTAACCTCTTTTAACTTCCTTCTTCTCCTGGTGGTTTGGAGGCTCCACCCCTTGAGATATGTGGAAAACGGGAACAATTTTTTGCTTCACTGACTTAAAAAGGTTAAAAGAATTAAACCACAGGAAATTGATGAAATGACATTGTTTAAAGACCTGGCTCAGGAAGAATTGGTATTAGCACTATTTCCAAAACAGGAACTTTCTCTTATTTTTATGAATTTTAGCAACTCTGAAGAAAAAAAAAAAAAAACACACACCCACAAATGAACACTTTACACAAACTGAAAATGAGCTCTGATTTTTCATTAACGTTCATTTCATTGAATTATTTTGTGTGCATTCACTATGCTGTTTTCATCTTTTTCAACGTAAAATTATTTTATGTACTCGGCATAAAAGAACGACACCTTGTCTGTCGTTTTAATAGGTATATGGCACCACATGATGTTGCCCAGCCAGATTTCTACTTTAACTTTTTTGTAAAATTTTTAAAAATATTTTTTATTGATTTCAGAGAGGGAGAGAGAAATAGAAACATTAATGATGAGAGAGAATCACTGATCAGCTGCCTCCTGCACACCTCACAGGATCGAGCCCTTAACCCAGGTATGTGCCAACTGTAACCTCATAGATCAATGATCAACCACTGAGCCACCCCAGCCGGTCTACTTTAATTTTTTTTGTTACTATGATACGTGTTTTGTTTATAAATAAGCCTCATGTGAATAACATCCCTAACACCTTTTCAACAATGCCTTACCTCAGATTTCCATGTTAAAACATAGGGGTCATAATAAAGTGTTGAGAGGCTGTGGAGAAAAAGGAACCCTCCTTCACTGCTGGTAGGAATGTAAACTGTACAGCCACTATGGAAACAGGTATGGAGTTTCCTCAAAAAAATTAATAGAGTTACATATAACCCAACAACCCCTTTTCTGGGTATGTACCCAAGAATTTTGAAAACATTTATTCACAAAGATATATGCACCCTTATATTCATTGTAGTATTATTCACGGTGGCCAAGACATAGAAACAAACAAAGTATCCTTCAGTAGATGCTTGGATAAGGATGTGGTAAATACACACAATGGAAAAGTACTCAGCGCTAAGAAAAGATGAAATACTGCCATTGGCAACAACATGGATAGATCTTGAGAATATCATGCTAAGTGAAATACGTCAGACAGAAAAAGTCAAGAACCATATGACTTCTCATATGTGGGATATAAAACTGGAAGCAACAAGTGAACAAACAAGGCAAACAGAAACTCCTAGACACAGGCAACAGTCTGGTGGTTACCAGAGGGAAGGGGGATGGGAGGCTTAGTTAAGAGTAAAGGGGTCAAATATATGGTGACAGCCCAGCTGGTGTGGCTCAGCGGTTGAGCTTCGAGCCAGGAACTAAGAGGTCACTGGTTCAATTCCTGGTCAGGGCACATGTCTGAGTTCCAGACTCAATCCCCAGTAAGGGGCATGCAGGAGGCAACCAATAAATTCTCTCTCTCATATCGATGTTTCTGTCGCTGTGTCTCTCCCGCTCCTGTCCACTCTCTCTAAAAATCTATGGGAACCTGGGTTCCACAAGATATGTGATCAGTGCTGGGACCCTGCCAGCAGGCGAGGGGATCCCAAGGTAGGTGCTGGGAGTGGAGGCCATGGGGGCATAGGCGACCAAGGAGAGAGAACTAAACCTCACATCACCCTGCTTGGCCCCGGAGGATGGCTGGTTAGCCAGAGACGGGTAAGATTCCTCAGGGAAGGAACAACTTAAGACAGGCACAGTCGCAGAGGGGCCATCAGGAGAGAACTTGGGGGTCAACAGAGATGGGGCACAGACCTTCACCCCCCCAAGTTTGCAGGGGCCTGAACCCTCACCCCTGCTGAAGGAGATGTCCTGCCCCCATGGCTGCTCAGCTTCACATGCCCAGCTCAAATCGGGACCCAGGTAACAGAGACTTGGCGGACAGCAGATGCCCTCTCACTGCAACAAGACTTGATGGAGATGTCTTGCACCCATGATCCGGGGAACTGGGGTCTAGGATATCTAAATCCAGCCTAGCACCAGGAATGCTCAAGGCCTACTCAAGAAGGCAAATAATCCTCTCCACTAATAATTACAGGGTAAAACAAGATAGTTGTTAGAGTATTAAATTTGACAGTAAAATAGTAGTCAAGTTTTCAGACTAATTTAAATTGGACAATCAAAATAAGCAAATACTCTAGAAAAATCAATTGTACTGGACAAAAAAAGCTGTTACTAAAGTGTTAACTAAAATTTTTATTGGTAGTTCATCTCATGGTAAAATTGCATAACATATAATGAACCTAAAGCAGTCACATTTTAGTGCAAAAAAGTAAAATTTAAAAGCTATCAAGATTACAGCATAAAATTTCCAAAAGCCTCCCAATATCTAAACCAAAAAAGCGGGGATAGTAGAAGAATATCATGTAAGGAAAAATATCCTGCAAATAAATTACATCTAGAAAATTTTTACTTTAGAAAATTAACTTTCATTTCTAATGCTAACAGCAAGTCACCCATGTAAAACATACATGGTGTCAAAACAAGCCAAAGGAAAATCATTTGGGCAAAAAAATGAAAAAGGATCGCAAGTCAAATTTATAGAAAATATTCCTTTATTAACTTTTGGTCGAGAATATGTTTGTATATTTTCAGAAAACAACTCGGAGACATGTGGATTCCTGCAACAGAGAGGAATCGACAGGAGTGCTCCAGCCATGAAGACAGAGGAGAAACAGTCCAGAGATGGAAGACGCTGACGATGCCTTGCCATAATAGCAGTCAGCAGATATGCGTCACTGCAGATTGCCCAGGACCAAACCAGAGAGGGTCGGACCTGCATTACCACCATTTGTCCACCATCCAGAACTGAAATATCATTGCTGTTATGAACACATAAACAACTGTTGGACATAGAAACCTGGACTCAAAAGAACTGTTGGTCCAGAAAGAAACTCACTATAGACTGATTCATTTGCCTCTCAGCATAACTATTATTGCTTGTCTCATTTTCGGTTCCTATAAGTGTATTCCTAGTATCACATGAGCTCACTCATCTAGGGGAAAAGATGAACAACATAGACTGAAGAACAAGAACAGCATTGATCAGACTGTCAGACCTCAGAGGGAAGGTAGGGGAGGGTGGGGACAAGGGAGATAGATCAACCAAAGGACTTGTGTGCTTGCATATGAGCCTAACCAGTGATCATGGACAACAGGGGGAGGGGGGCATGCGTGTGGGGGGGTTTGGGAAGGGAATGGGGGGAGAGGGTTGATGACAAATATGTGATACCTTAATCAATAAAGTAATTAAAAAAAATCTATGGGAAAATATCCTCGGGTGAGGATTAACAATAATAATAAAAAATGTATACACACTTTAATAACTGATAGCTGCATATTCTATTACATTTTGAAAATTAAATGTATTCTGCCCTTATAATTATTCAAAGTGTGTATACATTTTTGGGGGGACACCTGTATTTTGGGCCTTCACTGAAAAAAAATTCATTGGACTCACACCTTAAAAAAAAAAAGCACCTTAAATAGTTAGTACCTTAGATTTCTGGTAACAGGCAACTACGTCCCTGAGTTCCTTCTTAGATAAAACCTACTTCCTTTCTCAATCCTGTGGAAATATTAATCTTTTCATGTCTTTAAAATGTAAGCATCCTAATAGATAAGGGTTGGTTAAAGCAACCCCCAAGACAGGGGGTAAGGGGCGTTTAACAAACAAACTGCTACTTTATATTCCCATAGGCGCCCTTGACCAAAATTGTAGTCCACAGACTCCATAAGATTACCTATTAAAGACAAATAAAAATTTTCCAAGTCTTCTCCACAAATATTGGTAAAGAGCTTTAGTCATCTGAGTAGGTAAACTTAATTTGTTCCATCTGCCAAAAACACCACTCAGATCCAACCATTCATTTATAAGCTAGTTGAGTTTTGTATTATTGTACCTGTATTATTGTGGCTTTTAAAATAAAAGCTCTGAGGTCTCTGTTTGCATCTGTCTGTGCTTGTAGGTATGTCATTTATGTAATATTTTTCTCCCTCCAGATATTATTTCTAAAAACTAACTTGTAAAAGAGTTATTTTTAATTGGCTTAGAGAAAACATAAGCACTTATAATATTTAAGGCTAGTCAAATAAGCTTATCTCTGCTAGATATTTGAGATTATAAAATTGAAACTTCAACCTAAGAACGAAACATACAATAAAAATGATTTGCTTAATTCTTTAATCCTCTCTAATAAAATGGTAATATGCAAATTAACCATCACTCCACTACATAAGCCACGCCCAACTGAATATCCACATGCAAAAGAATGAAGTTGGACCTTTACCTTACACCATATACAAAATTTAACTAAAAATGGGTGAAAGACCTAAATATCCTCTCTAATAAAATGGTAATATGCAAATTAACCATCACTCCGCTACATAAGCCACGCCCACCAGCCAAGCCACGCCCACCAGCCAATCAGGGCGAGTATGCAAATTAACCCCAATCCAAGATGGCTACAGCCACAGAGAGCAAGGTTTCCTAGGTAACAGAGCAAGCCAAGCTTTCCAATAGCCGTTGCAGGCCTAAGCCTCCACTCAAGCTACAAAGTTTCAATTATAGAAGGGAAACAAATTCAAACAAATGGCAACAGAATGGAGCTTGAGAGAGCAGGCCAGGGTTGCCGGCGGCAACAGGGGAAACAAAGCTTTCCACACACCCTGGCCGGGCTCACCCACTTAAGGCTACAAAGTTTCAATTGTAGAAGGTGAATTAACTGCCACAGAAATGGCTGCCGGAGCCCCAGGCTTGGCTCCGCTCCAGGCTACAAAGTTTCAATTGTAGAAGGAAAATAAATTCCAGATAACAGGGCCTCCCCTTGGGTTGCCAGGGGGTGTGGCCGGCCTGCAAACCACCACAGGCCCCTCGCTCAGGCCGCCCCACACCCCAAGGGAACCCCCACCCTTATCTGTGACACCCTTCAGGGCAAACCAGCTGGCCCCCACCCATGCACCAGGCCTCTATCCTATCTAATAAAAGAGTAATATATAGATTGATCATCACTGCAACACACAATATAGCTGCCCCCATGTGGTCAAAGATCCTGCCCCCATGTGGACAGAAGATGGCCACTACAAGATGGCCAGCAGGGGAGGGCAGTTGGGAGGCACCCGGCCTGCAAGGGAGGGCAGTTGGAGGTGATCAACCCTGCAGGAGAGGGCAGTTAGGGGTGACCAGGCTGGCAGAGGAGGGAAGTTGGAGGCAAACAGGCTGGCAGGGGAGCAGTTAAGCATCAACCAGGCTGGCAGCAGAGTGGTTAGGGGGTGATCAGGCTGGCAGGCAGAAGCGGTTAGGGGCAATCAGGAAGGCAGGCAGGCAAGCAGTTGGGAGCCAGCAGTCCTGGATTGTGAGAGGGATGTCCGACTGCCTGTTTAGGCCCGATCCCACCAGGATCGGGCCTAAACGGGCAGTCGGACATCCCTCCAGGAGTCCCAGATTGGAGAAGGTACAGGCTGGGCTGAGGGACAACCCCCTGCCGTGCATGAATTTCGTGCACCGGGCTTCTAGTAATAAATAATGAGACAGATTTTCAGGACCCAAAGATAGAGAAACCCGTTAAAATAAATAATCTCTGGTTCTCTTTATATTCTTTCCAAGTCAATGCTAAAGAACATCTAGAATATCTCAGAGAAATGACAAAATACCATATCCATGAAACAAATAAGGACACTATAATAAATAAATAATCAGAGAATAAAAAAGGAGCCCTTGATCTGAATAAAAACGTTACTGGGTGAGTTACGACAGTGGTCGGCAAACTGTGGTTCGCGAGCCACATGCGGCTCTTTGGACCCTTGAGTGTGGCTCTTCCACAAAATACCACGGCCTGGCGAGTCTATTTTGAAGAAGTGGCATTAGAAGAAGTTTAAGTTTAAAAAATTTGGCTCTCAAAAGAAATTTCAATCGTTGTACTGTTGATATTTGGCTCTGTTGACTAATGAGTTTGCCGACCACTGAGTTAAGAGATAAATTTGAAATATGTTCTCAGAAATAGCATAAAAAACAGATTAAAAAACAAAACGGGAGAGAAAAGATGAAAGAATTAGAGAATAAAGAGATCAAACAGCCCAGCTGATGTGGCTCAATGGTTGAGGGTCATAGCATGAACCAAGAAATGACTGGTTCAATTCCCAGTCAGGGCACGTGCCTTGTTTAGGGCTTGATCCCCAGTAGGGGCCGTGCAGGAGGCAGCTGATCATTGATGTTTCTATCTCTCTTTCCTTCTCTATGAAATCAATAAAAACATATATTTTTAAAAAGAGATCAAACAGCCAATTAGTAGGAATTCTTAAAAGGAATTGCAGAGGAAAAGGAAATATAAAATAAATTCATGAACCTGAAGGACACAAGTTCTCCAGATCGAAAGTGCCCAGTACAATGGTATGGAGTAAAATCCATAGCAATACACATAAGGTTTCAGAAAACCAGGGGTAAAGAGAAAATTGAACATTTAAGGACAATGATATTCAACTCAGAATCCTATATCCAGTCAAACAGCCAATTGTGAGAGGAGGGAAGAAAAAGACATTCTCAGATATGCAAGGACAGAAAAACGTTGCCTCTTTGCACTGGTTATCAGGAAGGGTCTGAAGGATATGTTCCATTTTTAAAAAGAGCAAATAAGAGAGGAAACAGGGTTCTAACACAGAAGGGAAGTGGAGGAAATTACCAAATGAAGAAAGCAGTGTTGTCCAACGTTGACAGCTGTGTTGCAGGTGAAAGAGAGGCTGATCCAGACTGGAGCAAGAGGGAGCGGGGCCCCGGGAGTGTGGATGAGTGTGGACTTCATGGGGAAACAGCAGAAAAGGCCCGGAATGTCCGAACCCACTGAAGAAGGGTTCACAGCTCTGGCTGACACTCTGGGTAATGAATTAGTACATGAATAAGTATGTGGAAAGCTAAGCAAACAGAAAAACAATGACTAATACCAAGAAAAAACTTAAGAATGGAAACAACCAAATTATGTTATCATATTATACTCACCGGTGAGTGCGAATGCTTATAAAGAGGAACAGGTCAATGGGAGAAAAAAGGGGACATATGTCATACTTTCAACAATAAAGACTTTTTAAAAATAAAAAAGAAGAACAGCAATGGCAGGGGGAATTGAGAGAGAGCTAATTTTCATCTTCCTTGGTGGAGATAAATAGAAAGAAAATATCTATGCTTGAAAATTGAGAAATAGTAGAATAAACATGGTCTTGAGACATATGGCAGTAAATACTAGAAGGAATAGCTAGAAAAGTGATAAAGGGATTACCTCTAATGTTGGGCATTACATGAGAAAGATTAGGGCTATTTTTCTTTTTTTAAAATATATTTTATTGATTTTTTACAGAGAGAAAGGGAGAGGGATAGAAAGTTAGAAACATCGATGAGAGAGAAACATCAATCAGCTGCCTCCTGCACACCCCCTACTGGGTATGTGCCTGCAACCAAGGTACATGCCCTTGACTGGAATCAAAGCTGGGACCCTTGAGTCTGCAGGCCGACGCTCTATCCACTGAGCCAAACTGGTTAGGGCTAGGGCTATTTTCACCATCACATTTATAACACTTTACTTGAATTTTAAAAATATACATATGTATTTTGTGATAAAAGGTTAAAAATGTGTTAGAGAAAGAACTAAAAACATACACTGAAATGTTTGCAGTGGTTATTTACGAACACCTCTCAGATTTTTTATTTACTTTGTATTTTTTGGCATTTTCTAAGCTTTCTTCTTTCAGCATATGTGACTTGCAATGAGCAAAATACTAAATAATGGCATCCATACACAGGAATGTGCAGAATTCCTCAATAATGATGACTATTTTGAAGTCTTCAGCATTCTTCTGTATGTGTGAACTCAGTCATATTTTTCAGGAACATTCTTGCAGTTAATTTTATGGTCATCTTTCTTCTGTTCAGCTCATCTGAACACAGATCAGTGGTCTCTAAGTGCCGGAAACAAATCAGTTTCACTAAAAGAGAGATGTTGCCAGGAAGCCAGGAAGGCTGGTCAACAACCTTAATTGCTCTAACCACTCACCCTTTAGTTGAGATATTGTTAGCTGAAGCAGCTTCCACCTTGGTTTGTCCCATTAAGTTTTTGTTATTTCCTGCCTAAGGGCTACATGTATATTTCTGTTTATCTTGACTAAGATGTTTTCCCCAAAGCCTCAATAAAAGGGATGGCAGAGCCAGAGCAGTTGTTAGTTCTCCCACTAGAGGTGGACTACCGCCTGGCCCCCCATTTCGCCAAATTGAATTTCTTCAAGTCTCCATTCGTTTGTGTGCGGCCCTTCTCCAGAACTCGAACCCTGAACCGGAACCCTGGACCACGCTGGACGTGGAAAGGGATTCTTACATCTAAGATTTCATTGGAAAGAAATTCGGTTTGGGACTGCTGATACCTGAGGAAGAGAGGACTGCTGGAGATGGGGAAGGGAACATCAGGGCATAGATACTAAATAATTTAATCCTCAGAATAATCCTATGAGATATGAAGCTTTTATGTGTTCTCATTTTAAAATTTAAGGAAACCAATGTCCAGAGTGGGCAAGGGATGTGTGGGTCAGCAGCTGTGCAGGGATTTGACTCCTGTGTACATTTACCTTGCTGCACTGCAGGGCTCGAGACACAGGAGAGGTCACGTGACACCCTTCCTCAGGCTAGTGCAGCCAGGGCATGGGTTCACTACTCCTCTGAGGAGGAGGCCACAAAGTGGGGAGGGACTGCTCCCTGTCTCCAGTCCCCTGAGTTGTGGCCTGAGATCACAGAGGCCCACTCCAGACTATAGACTTCAACATTCCGACTCTGGAACATGTGGCAGAAGTGGTGCTGACTGATGTGGCCAGACCCCGGGCCCAGGCCATGGAGGTTCTTCACTCTGACCCCTTCTGCTATGTGGCAACCTTGTCTGTTCCTTGCAGGACCAAGGAAAGTCACAGAAACTGCTGGAGGGAGAAGAGGTGTGGGCTAAGGTTGTCCTGAGCCCACCTCCCTCCCCCGCAAAAAAGGAAAGAAGTTAAATGTTCATTTTCACTGAGCAGTAAAGTGGCATCTAAGCTATATAGAAAGTAACCTGAGAGACTATCTCAGTACCGTGCCATTTTGGTAGAATCATTTTATTGCATAATTAATATTTTTAAAAGACTGAAGAAAGCTCTCACAAGAATAGCCTTTGTAGTTCTTGGAATAAAGCACAAGTTGCCAAGCTCCTGCGACACTACATCTCATGCAGGCTTTCGTTTGGGAGACTCAGTCATTGAGGGGGAGGAGAAAGAGGAGAGGAGAGTCACTGAGGCCAGGGGCATTGAGGAGGCAAATGTGGCCAGAGCTAAGATGATGGGTCTTTGGACTTCCTGGTTCAAAGGGTGTCAGGGCCCTGCATCCCCACTTCCAGTGGGGCCCAGAGAGAGCAATGGCAAGGAGCCTCTTGGAGGGCATGCAGCTGCTGGGAACCCGGAACACCCATTGCCCTGCCTTGGGATTCCACGGATCTCGGAAAACGCGCTTCCTGCCTTTGAATGCGCCTCGGCAGTGTGGGCTCTAACCCCTGTGTGAACATCTCAGGCATGGCCTGGAGCTCTGAGGTCTTCCTCAAGCTTTGCAGTTTCTGGACTTTGTAGTTTCTTGAGATGCTTGGAAGCTCCTGGGCTGGGAAGCTCCTGGGCTGGAAAGCTCCCTGTGTTAAAACAGCATCCGCTAAAGAAGCTAAAAGGACTCAATGCCTCACCACTTGGGGAAGTGGGACTTAGAGATAAGCTTTGTTTGATTTAGAAAAATAAAGCAAAGTGATGTTTCTTGCACCCACTCACGGTATGCGAATTTATACCCACTACACTATTATCTAGACTATTTGATTTAGACTTGCTCCGATCAGACTGTGACTGGAGAGTGGGAAGTGAGAGCCCTAGAGATTCAAGTGGTTTCCTGACAATGGCTGTTTGGTTCCATGATTCGGGTCTCCATTAACCCCGGAGGTAAGCCTTGGTGTTGGGTTTTCAGTGACTCCGACAATTGGGACAGACCTCTCCGTCTTCATAGTCCTTTTCACTTTAATTTATGCCATCACTACTTTTTGTGACTGCTTCTGCAATCCTGTTTTCTCTGTTAGCATTAAGTAATTGAAATTACTTTTTGAGGAACATGAAAACTGCATGGGGGAAAAAGCCTTCTAAAATGATGGGCATCGGTCAATCAGCATCGTTTGTCTTAATGAAGGGGGCATTGGCATGGGTTTCGTCAAAGAGCAGAAATAATCACTTGCCAGTGAAGCAATCTGTTTCCTTGGAGCCGTTGAGCCGCTTGGGGGACCATGGCTGGGCAGCTGCTCGGCTCCCATCCCTGTGGCGTTGGGCTCGGGGATGCAGAGAGCTTGGTCTCACCTCTGCTGAGGCAGCATCGCTCCTGGGAGGTGCAGGGGTGGGCGAGTTGGGAGGGTGGGAGCCGAGGGTAGAGGAGGAACAACACCTTGCCCCTCTCCAGGGCTGAAAGGTTAAGGTGAAGTCATTCCTCACTCAACCAGTGGAGCTGCTGGCCTTCGTCTGGCTGTATAACAAACAGCCTTGGAAACAGGACGGGCACTCCCAGCATCTGCTCCCTGCGCAGCCAGCAGCCTGGCTGTGGGTCAGAGGGACGTCCCTGGGAACATTTCCGGCCTCAGGAGCAGGGCTTGACCCCCACCCAAAGGCTAAATTGTATTGGGTCCTGGGGTGCATGGAACGCTGGCAAATGGTAAATAATTTGGGTCTGCCTAATTCAGACCAGTGTTTCCCCCGCAAGCATGTGCGATCACTTTCTGTTCTTTTAGCTCTCAATATAGCTGTCATTTAATCCCCCGCTCTTTGCAAAATAGCAGGATCATTTCTTTCCGGAGTCTTCTGACACGATCCAAATTCCAGAAGTCATTTAACTTGTGCATTTAATTTACTCCACCGTCTTGCTGTTGTTGTGTGTTGAGTCAGGTTCAAACCAAGAGGAAATAATGAGATTTAACACACACCAGAGGAATTAATTCTACTGTAGTGCCAATCAATACCGTGCTACACATTATTGTGTTTGAAACCCACCACGCAATCACTAAGCCTAATACATAGCACTAGCCTAGTGAAATCTGCATGCATTCTCCCACCAGTGACAGCGACTTTACCCTTGCTGGCATCTGCCATGCACTCGCCCTCTTCTGCGTCTTCACTCCTGCTCTTTCCTCCATCTGCCATGCAGACACTGAGAGAAGGGCGAGATGTCTGGTGAAGAGAAGTGAGGTTGGAGGGGTGAGCATGGCAGTGCGATTTGAGACGTAATCCCCAAGACAATGAGAAGCTATTCATAAGCATTAAACTGGAAAGTAACAGGATCAAAAGCTTTAAAAAAATCACCCTAGATTGGATTCAGGGACTGCTGCCAGAGAGATGACCAGTAGCCCAGGCTGGGGTGGCTCAGTTGGTTGGAGTGTCGTCCTATGCACCGAAACATTGCCGGTTGGATTTCCGGTCAGGACACACACACCTAGGTTGCTGGTTCAGTCACCTGCTGGGGTTCATATGGGAAGCAATCAATTGATGTTTCTCTCTCACATCGGTGTTTCTCTCTCTCTCTCTCTCTCCCTCTCTCTCTCTCTCTCTCTCTCTCTCTCTCTCTCTCCTCTCTCTCTCTCTCTCCCCTCTCTCGAACATATATATTTATATGTTTTAAGTGACTAGTAATCCAGATGGCAGATGATGGCGGGGTAGGGTTCAAGAGATATTTAGGAGGTTTGACTCATCAAGATTGGTGATTACCCAGAGATAAAGGAAAAGGGAAAGATAGATGATACTGGCTTTTGTTTATGGAATGCTTACCAAGTTAGTTACTTAATAAACATGACCTGTCATTCTTGCAGGGGCCTTGAGGTAGGCATTATTTCCATTTACAGAGGAAAGACTATGTGTCCCCGAGGAGAGTTACTTGGCCACAGAAATATACCTACTAAGTGGCAGAGTGGGGATTCCGATTCAGGGCCATCCCAGGGTCTGTTCAGTGAACCATGTTCACTTGTAAAAACTGAAGTGAAAAGGGAAGATATTCTATGGACATACTATAACTTATTTGCCTATCTCTTGTCTGATTTTAGTTCCTGCTAGAGTCATGCAAACCCTTTTTTTATATATTTATTTTAAAAGTGAGTTTTCTCTAAGAGGTTGGTCTAATACCAGGCAATGCCATTGAGCAATTAGAGACTATCTTAAAAATCAATATGCTTGGTATGTGAGCAACTGATAATTCTGGATGACTTTTGATTTCTTTATGAATACTTTCTGAACACGCTATTATTTCTGTTTTCTTTAAGCTTCCAGGTCAATGCAAATAGAACTTGGCTGGATCTCATTTCCCCTTTTCATGTGATAAACAAATGTTTTCCTTCCCACTTTGGTCAAGTTACAAAAATCCCTTCTGAATTTACACAATAATTGGGCATTCAACATTGAGAAATTATAATGAAATAGCTAACTGATTTTTCAAACATGTGGCAATGTAATTTTGTTTGCAAAGAGATGGAAATGTTCCTACTTTCATTTCCTCTTTTCAGAAGAGTTCTCTGATTTCATTTCTTTATTAAGTAAGATGTTCAGGTGTAAGGTTCTCTATGCTCTTTACATTTGTGCCAATGCAACTGCATATTCATTAAATTTTCATTCATTGAACTAGAAATTAGTGATTTCAATATTTTTTTAAATATATTTTTATTTATTTCAGAGAGAAAGAGAGAGGGAGATAGAAACATCAATGATGAGAGAGAATCATCGATTGGCTGCCTCCTGCATGCCCCCTATTGGGGATCGAGCCCACAACCCAGGCATGTGCCCTTGCCCGAATCGAACCCAGAACCCTTCAGTCTACAGGCTAATGCTCTATCCATTGAGCAAAACCAGCTAGGGCGTGATTTCAATCTTTGAATTAGCTCGATAACATTACAAAATGTTGGAGGAGAAAACAAAATTGTTGAAAATAGGGGAATAAGATCATACACTTAGGTTGTACTAATTTTCTCCCTTTTGACAAACAGAAACTTTATTTCTACCCTTGGCAAGCAAATAAGATAATATACTTAACTTCTTAAGAAAACAAAAGATTTTTCATCTATTTTAGAGAGGAAGGGAAAAGGAGAGAGAGAGAAACATCGATGTGAGAAAGATACATTGGTTGGCTGCCTCCTGCACACCCCACATCAGAAATCCAGCCCACAGCGTGGGTATGTACCCTGACTGGGAATCGAACCGGCAACCTCTTGGTGCATGGGACAATGCCCAACCAACTGAGCCATGCCAGCCATGGCATATGCTTAACTTGTTATTAGCAATAATTTACATGTACACATTTCATTGAAGATGATGTTATTCTCTCTTTTGGCTTCACTCCAAGTTGTTTTGGATGCAGCCACAGGACTTCTCACCCCTCATCCTCGGGTCAGTATTATACCTTTGTGAGATAACTGATTGCTGGCACAGAATCAACTCAGTCAAATAGGAACTGAACTCACAAACATGGCACCATTTACACACAGGTCTCACCGTGAGCTGACCCAAAGGTGATAGGATCCAGTACCAGTTTCTCACACATTTATTTTGGAAAATAGTTTCCTTGACAGCTGGTTCAAAATGATTTCCAATTAAAGAGTAGCGTAGTAAGTTAGAAGTGTTATAAAAATATAGACTGGCTAACTGCTTTAAAAATGAATGAATGTTTCAACATTTAGCAAGTAAAAATATTTTAAAGTGTTTTTTTTTAATGTGTTATCTTCTGGAATAGAAAAGTTACCACACATACATACATGAGTACTAATTTTGGGAATAAAATGAACCTAAATATACAAAAACTACACTTAAAATACCTTCCATATGTCAGAAAGTCAGTCACATTGCAAGTTAGGTACTGTGAACTGTGGTGTATGGAATCTGGTTGAGACTTGAATTTCATTATGGGACTACTGACATGACTTTCCAAGTAGCCTCTGTACCTCCAGTTTCTCTCCCCCCAACCCACTCTGCATCTGGAGCATGCCAGCCTTGAACTCAGGGGATCGAACACACATGTCAATCACATGTCATCTATGACTTTATTGTCAATCACTGTGGTTTACTGTCATAATGTCCTTACATTCATCATTATGAGCTCTCTGAGGCTGACATTCCTCTGCTTTCCCAGTGAGAAGCACGCTCAGATGTACAATGTAGACATTTAGCAAAATTGCCAAATTCATGGTGTAAAAACATGCATTTCACCTACAATTAAGGTGTTGCTCTCTTCGCTTGACCACTTGTGTTAAAATAGGATTCTGACATTACAAGTGATGCAAGAAAGCAATACAAATTTGCAAATAAAAACCAACCACAAATTGTGGAAGGGCAGGCCTCACAAACATCAGAAAGCAATTACACAAGATAGCCTAGAATTTTAAAAAGAGAGAGGATAATTTTTTAATCAAAGTTACCTTGGACCTCTGGAATAAATTAGAAATAAGACCACATGTTTGAGACACAGGATTCCTTATGCCAGTGTAGGTAAAACATTTTTGAAGGTATAATTCGACACTTCATTTAAAGTCAGTAAGGGGGAAATTTTTTTTACTTCAATTGCGAAGCAATTATAATATGAGCAATTGAATTATGGAAGAAGGTCTCGTGTAACACCTGGCTATAACGTTTAGTATTTTGTCCATTAATTAACTCAATAAATGATAAAAGTTGATTGGATATCTTCTATGTAGGAGACACTGTATTAATGCTGAGGATGATCCTAAGGTGGAGAAGCATGATTGTTTTCCCTTCAAGACATGCAAACCAGCAGTTACATCCAGTGTAACAGCTGCTTTAACGTTGGTCTGTACAGAGTGCCGAGGAGCATGGGGGGAACCCAGGTCTGTGGGGAGGAGAGAGTGAAGGCTTCACAGCATTTCAGCTGAAGGAGACCTGGAGGGAGACAGCGTGTTGTTCCTGGGCAGGGGGTAGGAGACTGCGGTGGAAACTTCCAGGCTCCCTCCTGCCTGGTTGCCCTCCTTTGGGGCTCAGGGGAGGATTAGATTCCCCGCCCCCCTGGAGTGGCAGAGCTGTGGGTGGAATTGACTTGTGTCACATCTAAGCTGAAGCACTTAATTGCTGGTGCAAAACCCTCCAGTGCCCTTCGTCTGCCTTGGCAACTGGGAAAAGCTGGATGTGTCAGAAGGCGTAGTTCCCCCCGTGGGGGACCCGCTAGAGCCTGGGTGCCTGAAAGACTGTGGAGAACAAACAGACCACTTGCTGAACCGTGATAGATGTCATGACATGGGCAAGAAATTAATCGTGTGTTAAGCCATTGACATGTTGGGGTTGTTCTGTTATTCCAGCATTTCAGAGAGAGGTAAGACACATTTAAAAATAAAAGAAAGGGAGAATAGACAAATATCCCATGTAAGTGGATTCCCAGTAATTTATGTGGTCCTTTGCCCTCAAGAAGTGGAGTATAACTTCCTGCTCCTTCACTGTGGGCTATGAATAGGGACCTCCTTCCAAAAAGCACAGGGTGGGAAGGATGGGGAAGAGTGGTCTTCCAGTGGGAAAATGTAATCAACATCACCTCAGCCATGTGTGCAAGGTCAATGGCAGCAGTGATAAGTTGATGGTATGTATTCTAGATATGATGTGATAAAATGTGTGTGACCTCTATTATCTTCTTCCCCAAAACGCATAACCCTAGCCTAATCATGAGAAAAAAACATGAAGAAAATCTTAAGGTTTATTCTACAAAATACTTGATCAGTACTCCTCAAAACTGTCCAAGTCATCAGAAACAAGGAAAGTATGAAATACTGTTATAGCCAAGATGAACTAAGATAAAAAGGACATGATAACTAAATGTAATATAGTGCCCTGGGTAGGATCCTGGAAAAGGAGGACATTTGGGCCCTCGCTGGCTTGGCTCAGTGGAAGGAGCATCAGTGCACAGACTGAAGGGTCACGGGTTGGATTCCAGTCAGGGGCAGCACCTCAGTTGCAGGCTTGGTCCCTGATCCCAGCTGGGATGTGGGAGGCAACCAATCAATGTGTCTCGTTCACATCGATGTTTCTCCCTCTCTCCCTCCTTTCCACTCTCTCTAAAAATCATGGAAAAAATATCTTCAGTCAGGATTTAAAAAAAGAAAAAGAATATTTGGTAAAAACTAAGGAAATCTGAATAAAGCATGAACTTTAATAATAACATATCAATATTGATTCATTTCTTTTAACAATGTCCCATACTGATGTAAGATGTTAATAATAGGGGAAAGTGAGTATGGGTGTACAGAAACTATCTGTACTATCTTTGCAATTTTATGTAAATCTCAAACTATTGTAAAATTTAAAAAAAAATTTTTTTTTAAAGGAGGTATAAGCCCTAACCTGTTTGGCTCAGTGGATAGAGCATCGGCCTGCGGACTGAAAGGTCCCAGGTTCGATTCTAGTCAAGGGAATATACCTTGGTTGCATGCACATCCCCAATAGGAGGTGTGCAGGAGGCAGCTGATCGATGTTTCTCTCTCATCGATGTTTCTAACTCTCTATTCCCTCTTCCTTCCTCTCTGTAAAAAAATCAATAAAATATATTTTAAAAAATAAAAATAAAATAAATAAATAAGGAGGTATAAGAGAGGACATGGTGTGTTCTGAAAATTCAAAGTGGGGAGTGGGAATTAAGAGTTTGGCTAAGAGGCAAAAGATCTTTTATGCTATTCAAAGAAGATTCACTTTTTATTTATTTATTTATTTATTTTATTACTAGAGGCTCGGTGCATGAAATTTGTGCACTGGGGTGGGAGAAGGTGTCCCTCAGCCCGGCCTGCACCCTCTCACAGTCTGTGACCCTCGGGTGATGTCTGTCTGCCAGTTTAGGCCTGATCGGGCTTAAGCCGGCAGTTGGACATCCTCTCACAATCCAGGATCCCTTGCTCCTTACCATTCAGCTCGCTGCTCCTTAGTGCTGCTGTGGAGGCGAGACAGACTCCCACCACCACCGCTGCACTCACCAGCTGTGAGCCCAGCTTCTGACTGAGTGGCGCTTCCCCTGTGGGAGTGCACTGACCAACAGGGGGAAGCTCCTGCATTGAGCATCTGCCCCCTGATGGTCAGGGTGCATCATAACGACCACTCGTTCTGGTCATTCCACCGTAACGGTCATTTAGGCTTTTATTATATAGGTTTTATTTCTGTTAATCCGAGGATATTTTCCCATTGATTTTTAGAGAGAGTGGAAGGGAGGGAGAGAGACAGAGAGAGAGAAAGAGACATGGCTATAAGAGAGACATTAATTGGTTGCGTCCCACACATGCTAGGGATTGAGCCTGCAACCGAAGTATGTTCCCTTGACTGGAATCGAACCCAAGACCCTTCAGTCCACGAGGCTGACACTCTATCCACTGAGCCAAACCGGCTAGGGCTAAGATTCACTTTTTAAAATTATATAAGCTGAGTGAGGGATCCTTAGATCTATGGATGGACCTTAGGAGTGTTGCAAAACCTCTGAATTATGTAAAATTATATTGTGTGTATGTGTATATGGATGTTTTTCTCTGAAGGAGGTCAAAAGCTTTACTTATTATGCATTTGTTATTAAAAGGCAAAGTATGTAAAATATGTTAATAATAAATGCTGAAGGCCACGTAGAAACTCTGGAATAGTCTGAGCAAGAGAAATAACACAATTATATTTTTGTGTAAAAAAGATCACCCACCCTTTGGTAGTACAGTCTAAAGTGACTCTGTGTGTGTGTGTGTGTGTGTGTGTGTGTGTGTGTGTGTGCAGAAAGAAGGAAGAATTAAAGGCAAGATGATAGTAAAGAAGTGATCTTCTAACTCTTTTGATTGTGGCCCACCTTGCGGGGGTAAGAAATGATCCCATAACTACCTTTACCCTACCTTTGTCACTTTCCTGAGGAAAAAGTGCTGAGTCATTCCAATGCAACATCATTTTCTTAAACCAAAATTTGGTGGGATTATATATACATCTACTTTAGCATTAGAATTGTGTATGGTTACTACTTAAATCAAAATGTATATAGATCTTTAAGAATAACTATAAACCTAGAGCAGTGTGGTACAAATCTACATTTATGGGAAGTTAGAATTAAAAAGCAATAAAAAGCAGGAACTGAAAACCATGACACTGATAACAGGCATCCTTTCTGAAGATTAGGGTAATTCCAACGACTCTTGTACAGTAACATTGCGTTCAGCCAGATTTCTTTGTAGAATGGAGTTTAACCAGTAAACCCTATTACTGACTAATTTTAATTTATTAATGCAATATTTCAGTAATCCTTAGCAACTCACTTATGTGGTTATTAATAATTAAATCTTTGTTGCATATGCAAATGAAAATATATGGAATTGTACATCAGTAGTCCTTAAAAATGAAAACAAGCTTTCATTTTTTATAATTTTATGGTCTCTTAGGAGTACTGTGGACTACAAACCATACTTTGGGAAACTGCTATTACAATCTACAAGATAAAAGGCTGAGCTAGAAGAATGCAGGATGCACAAGAGGAGATAAAAGATACGGAGGGATCAGAATCAGCAGAATTTTTTATTGCTTGGATGAGGCGATATAAGGTAGAGGGGAAAAGCTAGCTTGATTTTGGGGTTTCTGATGGGCCAATTATGAGGAATACAGGATGGTGGATAAACCTGGAGGGGGATAGGGTAGGTAGGAGATAGGTGATGAGTCCAATTTGGAATATGTTGTGCTTGAGAGCCCAGGTAAGTATGCATTTAGACACATGGATCCTGAGATCCCTCAGCTCAGAAAAAAGGGTTTGGGATGGAGCAGTAAGCTCCTAACTTAGGAAAGTGAGGCATTCATGTCATAGTGTGATTTCTCGAACATTTACAACAATAAATTGAAATTCCAATTTAAAAAATTCCATCAGATCCCTTGAAATAAATATAGACAACCAGGATTAGGGAAGGGAGAAGTCAGACCAATTAAGAATCCCTGAGAGCCCTGGCCGGGTAGCTCATTTGGTTAAAGCATTGGTCGGCAAACTTATTAGTCAACAGAGCCAAATATCAACAGTACAACAATTGAAATTTCTTTTGAGAGCCAAATTTTTTAAACTTAAACTATATAGGTAAGTACATTGTTTTTAACTTAATTAGGGTACTCCTAAGCTGGCCTTTGCTAAAAACTCAAGGGGCCAAAGAGCCGCATGTGGCTCGCAAGCCACAGTTTGCCGACCACTGGGTTAAAGCATCGTCCGGATACACCAAGGTTGCATCTATATGTAGGTCTTTAAGAATAACTTGTTGATCCCTGGTCAGGGCATATACAAGAATCAACTAATGAATGCACAAGTAAGTGGAACAACAAATCGATCTCTCTTTCTCTCTCTCTAAAAAATCAATCAATGAAAAAAATAAAATTAGCTCTCTCAGGTCCTCATTTCCAAGATGACCAAAAAAGGCCATGCCCTAACCGGTTTGGCTCAGTGGCTAGAGCATCGGCCTGCAGACTCAAGGGTCCCAGGTTCGATTCCGGTCAAGGGCATGTACCTTGGTTGCAGGCACATACCCAGTAGGGAGTGTGCAGGAGACAGCGGATCGATGTTTCTCTCTCATGGATGTTTCTAACTCTCTACCCCTCTCCCTTCCTCATAAAAAAAATAAATAAATAAATAAATAAATACAATATATTAAAAAAAAAAAAAAAGGCCAAGGCATGTGCAGCCTATTCGTTGCACCAGCTGTGCCCGATGCGTGCCCAAGGACGAGGCCATTAAGAAGTTTGTCATTGGAAACATAGTAGAGGCCGCAGCCCTGAGTGACACCTCCAGAGTGAGTGTCTTCGATGCCTATGTGCTTCCCAAGCTGTATGTGAAGCTGCATTCCTGTGTGAGCTGCGCCATTCACAGCAAGGTACTCGGGAATCATTCTCTTGAAGTGCGGAAGGACCAACACCCCCACCCAGATTCAGACCTGCGGGTGCAGCCCCACGACCTCCTCCAAAGCCCATGCAAGGAGCTAAGTCCTTAAGGAGCGAAGAAAAGCCGAAACCAGTTTGGCTCAGTGGATAGAGCGTCGGCCTGCGGACTCAAGGGTCCCAGGTTCGATTCCGGTCAAGGGCATGTACCTTGGTTGCAGGCACATACCCAGTAGGGAGTGTGCAGGAGACAGCGGATCGATGTTTCTCTCTCATGGATGTTTCTAACTCTCTACCCCTCTCCCTTCCTCATAAAAAAAATAAATAAATAAATAAATCAATACAATATATTAAAAAAAAAAAAAAAGGCCAAGGCATGTGCAGCCTATTCGTTGCACCAGCTGTGCCCGATGCGTGCCCAAGGACGAGGCCATTAAGAAGTTTGTCATTGGAAACATAGTAGAGGCCGCAGCCCTGAGTGACACCTCCAGAGTGAGTGTCTTCGATGCCTATGTGCTTCCCAAGCTGTATGTGAAGCTGCATTCCTGTGTGAGCTGCGCCATTCACAGCAAGGTACTCGGGAATCATTCTCTTGAAGTGCGGAAGGACCAACACCCCCACCCAGATTCAGACCTGCGGGTGCAGCCCCACGACCTCCTCCAAAGCCCATGCAAGGAGCTAAGTCCTTAAGGAGCGAAGAAAAGCCGAAACCAGTTTGGCTCAGTGGATAGAGCGTCGGCCTGCGGACTCAAGGGTCCCAGGTTCGATTCCGGTCAAGGGCATGTACCTTGGTTGCGGGCACATCCCCAGTAGGGGGTGTGCAGGAGGCAGCTGATCGATGTTTCTCTCTCATCGATGTTTCTGACTCTCTATCCCTCTCTCTTCCTCTCTGTAAAAAATCAATAAAATATATTTAAAAAAAAAAAAGGAGCGAAGAAAAGTTCTCTGGGGGAAAATAAATGGAAATTGTACTTAAAAAAATAAATAAATAAAATGCAAAATAAAATAAAAAAGAATCCCCGAGATCCAGCCAATGCCACTACCTATGTGTGATTAGAAATTCTTGGTGAGTGAAGTTTCCACTGCCTGATTTCTTGAAATTATGTTCTACACATCGTTCTTTCTCCCTACCAGTCTCTCCCTCTTCAAAGCATGGAATGTGAATATCTGTTTATTTGTTGCTGTTTTACTTTTCATGGATGTATAACTTAATTTTTCCTGAGGAAAAAGTGCTGAGTCACTCCAATGAAACCAATTTTAAGTTTTTAACTGAAGAAATTTTTACCTATTTCTCTGTAGTCAACACAGGGATAGACATACAGAACCCCAGCACCCCAGAAAGTTCACTATGCCTCCTTCCACTCAACATTTCTCCAAAGGCAGCCACACTTTTAATCTGTATTACCATGAGTTTTTCCTGTTCTGGGCTTCATAAAAATGGAATCAAAGAGCATATTTTTCTTCATGTGTGGCTCATCTCATACCATATTATGTCTTTGAGATTCATTTATGTGTTGCCACTTTGTAATAATAGTTTATTTTTTTCTGTGCAGTAGTACTTTGTATAAATATACCACAATTTATCCACTCTATTATTGATGAATTTTCCATTTTTGTAAATATGAATAAAGGTGCACATGTTTTTGGTAGACACATGCACTCTCTTCTCTCAAGTATTATCAAGAAATGAAGTTGTTGGGTCACATAGGATAAGTGTTTGTGTAGCTTCGTTAAATTCTGTTAATTTTCCAAAATAGTTGTGCATAATTAGACCCCCCCAGCAATGATGAAAGTTCCCACTTCTCCACACTCTTGGTATTAGCAGAACTTTTCATTGTAGCCTATCTAGTGGGTAGGAAGTGGTATCTCTTTGTTTTTGAAAAACAACTTTCTTGAGGTAGAATATGCATAAAACAAACTTCACATATTTAAAGTGTACATATTGATTGACATATGTATACACCCCTGGGGCATTCATCACCAAGTCAGTGAACATATCCATCATCTCCCAAAGTTTCCTGTGCCCCTTTGTAATTTCTCCCTCCCCTCGCCCTCACCTTCCTATTTCCAAACAACCACTGATTTGGTCTCTGTCACTATGAATGTGCATGTTTGGGAGTTTTACATAAATGGAATCACACAGTCTCTACTCTTTGTTGGCTAGCTTCTTCTTTAACTCAGCATAATTATTTTGAGACTCATCCATATCTCTGCATGTGTCAGCAGCCTATTATTTTTATTGCTGAGCACTATTCCATTGTATAGCTTTGCCACAATTTCTTATATCCATTCACCTGTTGACGGGTATTTGGGTTGTTTCCAGTTTTTGGCTATAACAAATAAAGCTGATGAGAATATTTGTGTTGAAGTGTTTGTATAGACACATGCTTTCTTTCTCTTGGGTAAATACCTAGGATTAGAATGTCTAGATCACATGATAAATGCATGCTTAACTTCTTAAGAAACTGTCAAATGTTTTCCAAAGTAGTTTGGCCATTTTAGATTCCCACCACCAGCTTCCAGTTGTACCACAATTCTTGGCAACACATGGATGGTATGGTCGGTCTTTTAAATTTTAGCCATTCTAATAGGTACGTAGTGGTACCTCATTTTGCTTCTAATTTGCATTTCCCTAATGATGAATGATGTTGCACCTTTCTTTATGTGCTCATTTGCCATTTGTGTTTGTTCTTTGGTAAAGTGTTTGCTGAAATCTTTGCCCATTTTAAAAAATAGGCTGTTTGTTTTCTTAGTACTGAGTTTTAAGAGTTCTTTATATACTCTAGAATAGATACAAGTCCTTTATCACATATTTGCTTTGTAAATATTGCCTTCTATTCTGTGATCTGTGGCTTGTCTTCCAGTCTTCTAACATCTTCTGAAGAATAGCAGTTTTTAATTTTGATGAAGTCCAGTTTATCAATTTGTTATTTTATTGATTGTGTTTTTAGAGCTGTATCTAAGGTCTAAAGATTTCCTCCTGCGTTTTTTTCCAGACATTTTATAGTTTTAGGTTACACATTTAGGTCTAATAATCCACTTAATTTAGATATGTGGTTTTATTTATCTACTAGCGTTCCTGTTGCAGGAAAAATCCTGCAATAGGGTTTCCTGCTGCACTCTGCCCCGCCCCGCCTGCTCTCCTCCCTTGTCCCCCGCCCCGCCTTCTCTGCCAGCCCCCCTGCTTTTCTCCCTTCTCCACCAGCCCGCCTGCTCTCCTTCCTTCTCACCTGGCCCTGCCTCCACTTCTCCCTTCTCTTCCCCCCGGCTTGCTTGCTTCTCCGCAACTTTGCTCCCTTCTGCAGCTCTTGGCTTCTTTCTACGCTGTCTTGATATGCAAATTAGCAGCCATCTTTGTTGGGGTAATTTGCATAGTCGTCCTGATTGGCTGGTGGGCGTGGCGTGGCTTGGGCATAGCGAAGGTGCAGTCAATTTGCACATTTGTCTATTATTAGGTAGGATATATACATAGATACATAAATAGATATAGATGCATACATACACACAAACATACATACATAACACAATGACATACACACATGATTTAAGCTTACTAAATAACCAGACAAAGCTGTAATCTCAAAGAAGGTAGCAGACTTCCCTGTGGTGTGACTGGCGCTAGGACCACTTCCATCTCCTGTCAGGCTCTGGGATGATGCTCCAAATGGAGTTGAGCTGCATCTGGCAGTGCTGTGGTTTCAGTTTGATTCGGTGCATCACTGGCTTCAAATGTGATGATAATATCAGGACCTTCCCGTCAGCAGAGCCTGGTATTTGAGAACTAACAAGACCCTGGAGAGCCCCCTGGGCTTCACAGCCATGTCACCAGTTGTCAGAACTGTGAGGGACTCCTCTGCTTTACGGACAAGCCGCCTGGTTATTTGGTTTCTGGGGCGTTTTCTTGGTTCTTCAGTCTCGCCTCCTTCTGCTCCTGGAGATCTCTTTCAGCCGTGCTGCCCAGCCTCGGGCCTTTGCAGGGCAGCGGCCTTCTCTCCGTGAAGGTCCAGGATGCCTCAGAGGGCCCTGCCTTCTCTCCCCCCAACTCTGCGCTGCTGCCCCTGAGCAAAGGCCACAGGAGAGAGGCGGGCAGGTGTGGACGTGCTCTGTGGCCAGATGTCCTTGGCATTTTAGTCTGTCACTCTGGCCCATATGTGGCCATTAAATGTGGGCTAACATTTAGCCAGTTTCTCTTACACCGTCTTCAGTGAGATTATCTTGCTGTAGCTCCAGTGACGAGAGCAGCTGTGGGTCTCTCCTCTCCTAAAAAGGCCTCATCATTTTGTGGAGTTTCCTTGCATTTCTCTGCTTTCCATGTTTCCTTGTGTCTCCAGCCCTCTAAAGCGGTGTCTGGTTTACCGTGAGATCGTCTTTTGTGGATTTCTGCAACGAAATCAGAAGCAGAACTGAGATCTGTTCTTGATTTGAGAATTGTGGCTTTACAGATAAAACCACTCACGGTTAAGTTGGTAACGAAAGTTCAGAGAGAAGTGATTTGCCAAGGTGAAAACATGAGGAGGAGCTGCTTAGCTCGCGCTGTGCTAACAAACTACCATACACTGGATGGCATGGACAAAGGAAGATCACTTTGTTATAGTTCTGAAGGCGGGAATTCCACCTCGGGATGTCAGCATGGTCAGGGCCTGGTGAGGGCGCTCTTCCTGGCTTACATGCACCCTCCCATGGCCCAGAAAGGGCTGATGTCTTTTCCTCTTCTGGAGAGGAAACCCGTTTTACTGGATGGGGACGGCACCCTTAGGATCTTAGTTAACCTCTACCACCTCCTTAAAGGCCCAATCTCCAAATACAGTCACACTGACTCCATCATGTGGATTTGGGAGAGACACAATTCAGTCCATTGCAGGAGCCCAAATGAATTAAAACTGAGAGCAATCCTTCTAGAGTGAAGACTGAGAAGTTCAAGGGACTCGAGGTCAGGTTATATTTTTAAAAACCTGGTATTTGAAGTTGGAAAATTTTGAGTGTTTTTTCTGACTCTGCATTAAAATTGTGGGATTTTGTGAAGGGTCTTGGCTCCACTGAGCCGTTTCCTGAAGATGGGAGTTCAGTGGCATGACTTATGAGAAGTGCCTGTCTCTCTTGGTTGTAGCCGGGGGTTTTAATCTATGAAGGTGACTGAATGATGACACAGAGAAGCTAATGTCATTGAAAGAAGATTTTATTGTTGGAGTTCTGAGGAGGACAAGCCCATCACACCATGCAGGGCCACGTAGGGGAGTCAGGAGGCAGAGGTGAGGGACAGCATGGGCCCCAGACTTCATTGTGATTTCCAGGGGGAAGGAGTGGATGGGCTAGTTTGAGTAAGTTCAGTGGGCTGTGGGCCATTGGGGGGTCTCCAGGTGTTTGGTGCCTGGCCCTGTGGTGTCTGGCTGTCCAGATTCAGGATGAAGTGAGACTAAACAGGACAGGTACTCTGGACCGAGTGAGTATCCTTGGACTCTTTGAACTTCAAAGAAAACAGGACTTATGAAGAGAGAACAGGATTTTACATTAATATGACCAAGTGGGACCTTAACTGGGAAAGCATCTGTGAATGGCAAAGCAGAAAAGACACATGGATAAATATTTTTCCTTCACAACCTCATTCTACCTAAAAAGGTTATGCATGGATGAATTAGCCCCATCAGAGTCCACAGTTCCTGGGGATGATATAAACTTGGCTGTAGGTGCCTCTTACTTATTTGCCTAAATCACCTCTCCACCCACCCTTCCCCAAATAAAAGGAACTGCACTAATCTCTATAACCCTGGCCAGTTATTCATTCTTCAAGAAGCTCAGCTTCCTCCTCTCTAAGGTGAGAGTAATGTACTAATGTTTACTTTGCAGCTTTGTTAAGATTCTAGCAAATTTAAATAGTCAAGAAATGAGAACTTCTCTTTCCTGCCCCAGTTCATTCTCTGCTCTAAATAACAAAAACAAGTTATTATAAAGTAACCAGCACAAGTCAACTGATACAGACTGAGCACTTACATTGTCCTACAGATGATTCCAAGTGCTTCTGTGTATGATCTCATGAGTCTATGAATTCAATGGACTTGAGAAAACTCCCAGACTGTTAATACATCACATGCCATTAGCACTTACAAGAAGAACCTCTTGATTGTCTGGATAAACCACAAATCCAGATGGACAGGATAAGATGAGATTTTATCACAGTTGACTCAGTGTCCTACTAGAATAAGAATGAGAGAAATCAGAAAATTAGTTACCTTCATGGCATCTAATTATTAGTTAATTTTAGAAATTTTTGAGGAAAAAATAAACAAAAAAAGATACCAATTGGAAAAACCAATATTAAAAACTGATCATAGGCAGAAGAAGGTTATGGCGGAGGGGAGGGGGGGATAAATTGTGATGGGGAAAAATAAAATAAAGAAAAGTATTGATCACAGTAATCGATAGTAATGCATTGAATGAGAGAAAGGACACATAGATCAATGGAATGGAACAGGGAGCCCAGAAATAGACCCACAAATATGCCCAGTAATTTTTGACAAAAGTTCAAAAGTAATTCAATGGAGGAGGAATAGCTTTCTGAAGCAGTGGTGCTGGAATAATTGGCAAAAAAAAACACACAAAACACCTCAACTTAAAACTCACACTTTATGCAAACAAACAAACAAAAACCCACTAAAAATGGATCATAAACTTTAATGTAAAACTTGCAGAAAAGAATACAGGAGAGAATCTTTGAAACCTAGGACTAGGTAAAGAGTTCTTAGACTTCACACCCAAAGCCTAATTTATAAGAGAGAAAATTAGATAAATTGGACCACATTAAAATAAAAAATGTTTGCTCTGCAAAAGGCCCTATTCAAAGGATGAAAAGACAAATTAGAGTTCTGGCCACTGTGGTTCCGTTGGAGTTTTGTCCCAAACACGTTCTTCCTGTACACAAACAGGTGGTGGGTTTGATTTCCGGTCAGGGCTCATACCCAAGTTTTGGGTTTGATTCTTGATCAGGGTTCGAATGAGAGGCAACCAACCAATCGATGTTTCTATCTATCTATCTATCTATCTATCTATCTATCTATCTATCTATCTATCATCTATTTATCTATCTTTCTATCTATCTTTCTCTCTTTCCCTCTCTCTCTCAAATCAATAAAAACATGTCCTTGAGTGAGGACTAAAAAAAGAAGACAAATTAGAGATTAGGAGAGAGTGGCAAAGATCACGTATCAGACAAAAGCCTTAATCTAGCCCAGTGGTGTGGCTCAGTTGTTGATGCATCGTCCCATGCATCAGAAGGTTGCTAGTTTGATTACAGGTTAGAGCACAAACCCAGATTTTGCGTTTGATCCTGAGTAGGGGCATGTGTGGGAGGAAACCGATTGATGTTTCTCTCTCATCAATATTTCCATCTCTCTCTTACTCTCAAACACCTCTCTCTTTCTCTTCCTCTCTCTGAAATAATTAAAAACATATTTTTAAAAAAACATTTATCTAGAATATATAAATAACCTTCAATACTCAACATCAAAAGAGAATCCTATCTAATAAAAGACTAATATGCAAATTGACCATCACACCAAGACACAAGATGGCTGCCCCATGTGGTCAAAGATGGCTTCCCCCATGTGGACACAAGATGGCCACCACAAGATGGCCTGCAGGGGAGGGCAGTTGTGGGAAGTTAGGAGTGCCCAGGCCAGCAGAGGAGGGCAGTTGGGGTGACCAGGCGGGCAGAGGAGGGCAGTTGGGGGGGACCCAGGCCTGGAGGGGAGGGCAGTTGGGGGGGACCCAGGCCTGCAGGGGAGGGCAGTTGGGGGGGACCAGGTCAGAAGGGGAGGGCAATTGGGGGGCACTAGGCCTGCAGGGGAGGGTAGTTGGGAGCCAGCAGTCTTGGATTGTGAGAGGGATGTCTGACCACCCATTTAGGCCTGATCCACTGGGATCGGGCCTAAACGGGTGGTTGGATATCCCTCAAGGGGTCCCAGATTGGAGAGGGTGCAGGCTGGGCTGAGGAACGCCCCTCCCAATGCACGAATTTCATGCACCGGGCCTCTAGTCTAGTTATAAAACTGGACATGACACAGAAAAGGCACAATTTCACCAAAGAGGATATACTGGTGGCAAATAAACACATGAAAGGATTTTGAACACTGTTAGCCATTAGAGAAATGCACATTAAAATTACGATGAGATATCAGCACACACATATGAGAATGACAAAAATTAAAAATAGCAATAACACCAAATGCTGGCAAGGATGCAGGGAAAATGGATCACTCATGCATTGCTGATAGAAATGTAAGATATTACAGTCTCTCTGGAAAATAGCCCAGCAATTTTGTTCAAAATTAAAAATGTACTAATCATACAACCCAGAAATCCACACTTGGGTATTTATCCCAGAGAAATCTCTTATTTTCACATAAGAACTAGTACATGAGTGTTTATAGCAGCTTTATTCTTAATAGCCACAAACTGTAAACTGTCCAAATTTCTTTTAATGGGTGACTAAGACTAAACTAACCATGGGATGTCCACACCAAGGGATACTACTCAGCAATGAAAAAGGAGCAAACTGTTGATACACACATCTTGGAGGAACCTCAAGGAAATTATGCCAAATGAAAAAAGCCAATCTCAAAAGTATACATGCTGGAGGAAACCAAGATGACAGCATAAGGTAAACACCTAATTGTTGCCTACCACAACAATTTTAAAACTACAACTGGAAAACAGAGTGCACACCGTCCAGAACCATTGGAAAGCTGGCAGAGTGGAAAACCTACAACTAGAGAAAAAAAGAGAGGGGGACGCTGAGCCTCAGGAGCTGTGGAGGTGCAGAGATCCGTGAGCTTGGAAAGAGCGGGCAGCTGAATACGCGGCTGGCTTGCTCGTAGCGAATGGAGAGGGAGGGCAGCAGACGCATGGCTAGCTTTCTCGTTTGGGAGAAAAACAAAACCTCCGGTCTGCACTGAAATCCATCTCCGGTCAGGGAGAAACTGGTCTGTTTGGCAGCGGATGAGGCTCGAGAGTAGCCTTCTTTCAGAGGCACACAGCCATTGTTTCGGGACACGGAGAAACCAGCCCTCTTAGGGTGGTGCAGACGGGAAACCAAAGTTTGTCTGTGCCACCCTGAGACTCTGCCCCATCCAAGCTGAGCACAGAAGATCTCCCAGTGGAGACACTGCAGATCCTCACAGCCAACTGGCTTGGAGATCAACTCCTCCCAGTGATACCAACAAGAAGCATGGCTTAACTACAACAAGACTGCACACACAGCCCGCAAAGGGGTGCAACAAGAGGATCCACCACAGAGAACTGGGGAGGCTGAGCTACTGGGCCCTATAGGACACCTAGCACACAAACCCACTCTATCAACTCAGGGAAGCATCTAAAATGCGGAGACAAAGAGGCAGGCCACAATTGAAAGAAATGAAGGAAACCAAAAGACTGGACATAGAGTTCAAAACCACAGATATAAGGTTTTTCAAGAATTTCCTAGAAAAGGCTGATAAGTTAAATGAGAACCTCGAGGATATGAAAAGGGATCAACTAGAAATTAAGCACACACTGACTGAAATAAAAAATATTATACAGAGATCTAAAAGCAGACTAGAGGATTGCAAGAAACAAGTCAAAGATTTGGAATACCAAGAAGCAAAAATCACTCCTCTGGAAAAGCAAGAAGCAAAAAGAATCCAAAAAGTTGAAGATAGTGTAAGAAGCCTCTGGGACAACTTCAAGCGTACCAACATCAGAATTATGGGGGTCCCAGCAGAAGAGAGAGAGCAAGATAGTGAAAACCTATTTGAAGAAATAGTGACAGAAAACTTGCCCCACCTGGTGAAAGAAATAGACCTACAAGTCCAGGAAGCACACAGAACCCCAAACAAAAGGAACCCAAAGAGGACCACACCAAGACACATCATAATTAAAATTCTAAGAGCAAAAGACAAAGAGAGAGTATTAAATGCAGCAAGAGAAAAACAGTTAGTTACCTACAAGGGAGCACCCCATAGGATTGTCAGCTGATTTCTCAACAGAAACTATGCAGGCCAGACAGGAATGGCAAGAAATATTCAAAGGGATGAATAGCAAGAACCTACAACCAAGATTACTCTACCCAGCAAAGCTATCATTCAGAATTGAAGGTCAGATAAAGAGCTTCACAGATAAGAAAAAGCTAAAGGAGTTCATCACTGCCAAACCAGAATTATATGAAATGCTGAAAGGTATTCTTTAAGAAGAGGAAGAAGAAGAAAAAGATAAAAATTATGAACAACTAATACGTAACTATCAACAAATGAATCTAAAAACCAAGGGAATAAAAAATCTGATGAATAGTATTAACTGGTGAATATAATAGAATCAGGGGCATAGAAAGGGAGTGGACTGACAATTCTCGGGGGGAAAGGGGAGTGGAGGGTGCAGGAAAAGATTGAACAAAAAGTGTACACCTACACTTTTTGGAGTACAGCGGGGGGGAGGGGAGTAAGGGCAGAGGGTGGGGTAGAAACCTGGTGGAGGGGAACTATGGAGGGAAAAAAGAGGAACAATCGTAATAATCTGAACAATAATTTATTAATTAAAAATGCTGAATGATTCCACTTATTTAACATTTGTGAAATCTCTCTATATAAAAGGCTAATATGCAGGAGAGGCCACGCGCCCCTGGGTCCGAGAGAGGCCACGCGCCCCTGGGTCCGGGTGAAGCTGGATCCCGGGTCCGGGCAAGGCCATGCGTCCCTGGATCTGGGTGAGGCTGGGTCCCGGGTCCAGGTGAGGCCACGCCGCTCGGTATGGGAGAGGCCACGCGCCCCTGGGTCCGGGTGAGGCTGTGCGCCCCTGGATCCAGGTGAGGCTGGGTCCCAGGCCCGGGTGAGGCCGCGCGCCCCGGGGTCCGGGTGAGGCCGCGCGCCCCTGGGTCCGGGTGAAGCTGGATCTCGGGTCCGGGTGAGGCCATGTGCCCCTGGATCCGGGTGAGGCTGGGTCCTGGGCTTGGGTGAGGCCACGTGCCCCTGGGCCTGGGAGAGGCCATGCGCCCCTGGGTCCGGGTGAGGCCACGCGCCCCTGGATCTGGGTGAGGCTGGGTCCCGGGTCTGGGTAAGGCCACCCCCATGGGTCTGGGTGAGGCCATGTGCTCCTGGATCCGGGTGAAGCTGGATCCCGGGTCTGGGTGAGGCCGTGTGCCCCTGGATCCGGGTGAGGCTGGGTCCTGGGCCCGGGTGAGGCCGCGCGCCCCTGGGCCTGGGAGAGGCCACGCACCCCTGGGTCCGGGTGAGGCTGGGTCCCGGGTCCAGGTGAGGCCACCCCCCTGGTTCCGGGTGAGGCCATGCGCCCCTGGGTCCGGGTGAAGCTGGATCCTGGGTCTGGGTGAGGCCGTGTGCCCCTGGATCCGGGTGAGGCTTGGTCCCGGGTCCGGGTGAGGCAGCCCCCCTGGCTCCGGGGGAGGCCGCACGCCCCTGGGTCTGGGTGAAGCTAGATCCTGGGTCCGGGTGAGGCCGTGCGCCCCTGGATCCGGGTGAGGCCACGCGCACCTGGGTCCGGGTGAAGCTGGATCCCGGGTCCGGGTGAGGCCGTGTGCCCCTGGATCCGGGTGAGGCTGGGTCCCAGGTCCGGGTGAGGCCGCGCGCACCTGGCTCCAGGTGAGGCCACGCGCCCCTGGGTCCGGGTGAGGCCACGCGCCCCTGAGTCCGGGTGAGGCCGTGCCCCTGGGTCCGGGCGAGACCAAACCAGAGGGAGTCGGACCTGCATTACCACCATTTGTCCACCATCCAGAGCTGAAAAGTCAGTGCCGACATGTACACATAAGGAACTGGTGGACATTGAAATTGGGTCTCAAAAGAACTGTTGATCCAGAAAGAAACTCACTACAGACTGATTCATTTGCCTGTGAGCATAACTATTATTGCTCGTCTCACATTCAGTTCTTATAAGTATATTTCTAGTGACACATGATCTCGCTCATCTAGGGGAAATGATGAACAACATAGACTGATGAACAAGAACAGAACCAGAAACAAGGAGGCATCGATCGGACTATCAGGCCTCAGAGGGAGGGTAGGGGAGGGTGAGGATAGGGGGGAGAGATCAACCAAAGGACTTGTGTGCATGCATACGAGCCTAACCAATGGTTAAGGACAACAGGGGGGTGGGGGCATCCATGGGGAGGGGTGTGGGATGGGAATGGGGGGATGAGGACAAATATGTGACACCTTAATCAATAAAGAAATTTAAAAAATAAAAAATTAAATTAAATAAATAAATAAAAGGCTAATATGCAAAGTGTCCCCTCAGGAGTTCAACCAGGAGACGGGGAGTTCGATCACTCACTATGATGTTTGCTGGCCAGCAGGGGGCGGCACGGAATGAAGGAAGGCCCCCATCGGCCCTGATTGCTGGCCAGGCCTAGGGACCCTACCCTTGCACAAATTTTGTGCACCAGGCCTCTAGTAACATAATAATAGAAATGGAGAATAGAGTATTGGTTGCCAGGGGTTAGGGTTAGGGATGGGAAGGAGAAGATAGTTGTGGCTATAAAGTGGTGACAGAAAGGAGTCTTGTGGTGATGTGTACAGTTGAACATCTTGATTGTGGTGGTGATTATCCAAGGTTCCACATATGAAAAAATAGCATAGGGACACACATACTCACACACTCACACTCACACATAAAGTAACTGGTGAAATTTAAATAAGCTCCATACATTGTATCAATACCAATTTCTTGACTTGGATGCTGTGCTGTAGTTGTGTAAGATATGAACACTGGAGGAAGAGTGCACAGGAGTCCTCTGTACATTTTCTGTGAACTTCTATGAATTTATAATTATTTCAAAATAAAGAGTTAGAAAACTACTATGAACATAATTTATTTATGACAAATAGTTTTGCCAGATATACTGAAAAGACTCCTATATTTGTTAAACTTTCCTGAAATTAACCCTCTTCCTTCTCTTCCCTTTTCTGGGAAAACCTTTCAAAAGAATTATTTTGATAATTCAAAGCTGGGGTGGAAAACACAAGCAAATGAGAATTATCTAATTGCCAAGTGTCCTTAGATGAACTGGGCAATCTGTCATTTTAAGAAAAAGCTAACAATAAGGTGGGATGAAAATGTACCTAACATCTTTACATTTTCTCCTGTACCCATTGTAGGTTGCTTAGAACTCAACATTGTTTTTGCTTTTGTTTTATTTATTTATTTTGTTGTATGACCTTAAAAAAACACACACAGATGTTGCAAAATTGTAAACAATAGATAATTATTGTTGTTTTTTAAGTGAGTCCCCCTGTTTAAAAATCAAAATAGCTTCTAACAAGCCCTGGCTGGGTAGCTCAGTTGGTTAGAGCATCATCTGGATACACCAAGGTTGTAGGTTCAATCCCTGATCAGGGCACATACGATGTTTCTCTCTTGCATCAATGTTTCTCTGTCTCTGTCTCTCTCTCTCCCTTTCTCTCTTCCTTCCCACCCCCCTCTATAATGAAAATTAAAAAACGTCCTTGGGTGAGGATTAAGGCCAAAAATTTTTTAAAGAAAATTATAAAAAATACAGCTTATCAAAATTTATGGGATGTAGCAAGAACGAGCTTAGAGAGAAATTTATAGCGTCAAATACATATATTAGTAGAGAAGATCTAAAATTTTTCAAAAATCTTAGCTTTCACCTTAGCAAACTGGAGAAAGAAGAACATTTTAAGCCTAACGTAAGCAGAGGAAAGAAAGGAAATAATACAAATTCAAGCAGAAATCAATGAAACTGAAAACAGGGAAATATAGAGTAAATCAATGAAACCAAAACCTGGTTCTTTGAAAAGACCAACAAAATTGATGAACCTCAGCTAGGCTAACCAAGTAAGAGAGAGAAGACACAAATGTGCTGATCAGTACATGTGCTAACCAGTGCAAGTACTGCTACCAGGATGAACCTTGAAACACTCTGCCAAGTGAGACAGGTCAGCCACAAGGACCACATGTTATATGATTCCAATCACACAAGATGTCCGAACTAAGGCAACACATAGAGAACAAAAGTAGATTAGTGGTTGCCTAAGGCTGGGCTGGGAAAGGGGTAAGAGAATAGGTGGGTGACAGCTGAAGGGTATCTGGTTTATTCTGAGGAGATGAAAACATTCTGAAATTAGCATCGATGGCAGATAAACATAGCTGTGAATATACGAAAAACCATTGAATCACACACTTTAAATGGATGAATTGTGTGGTATATAATCTCTATCTCAGTAAAGGAATCTAAAAACAGAAGGTGCAAGACATCCTACCTAATAATAAACAAATATGCAAATTGACCATACCTTCGCTATGCCCGCGATTGGCCAGGAGGCGCGGGGGGGCGGGACTCGGGATGACCGAGGTGGCCGATTGGGCCGGCGGGACGCTGAGCTCGCGTCGCCAGCGGCGGCTCGAGCTCAGCGTCTGCGCCATGGCTGTGCTGCGGCACTGACGGGGCCTCTGGGGCAGCGAGCTCATGTCCCGTCACTAACCATCAAAAGCGGGGGAGCTGGGTGCCTGTCTGCTCAGGCACCAGGCCTTTCAGAAGCTTCCGCCACGCTGGAGGCTTCTGAAAGGCCTGGTGCACCAGCGGACAGGCACCCAGCTCCCCCGTGATCGAAAGCATGTAGGGGACCCTCCACGTGCATGATTCAATCATGCACTGGGCCTCTGGTCCTATATAACAGGCTAATATTTGTTTAAGAACAGACCAGGGAGTGTTGATAAATATTTCAGCACCAAATGCTTATCCATGCATAATATTTCAGGGAGGACACAGGGAACTGAACACATTTATTGCCTTCAGGGAAGAGAAGTGGTGGCTGAGGGACGTGTATGGGAGAAACTTTACATTGTATTATCCTTTCATACCTTTTGAATTTTATACCATGTGCAGATGGTGTAAAATAGATTAAACATAAAGCTAATGAAATTTAAGCTTTGGGGCCCCTCACTTGCATGGGCCTTTCATAAGGCCCTAGGAGGGGCCCTAAGGATGTTTACATGGTCATATGCTTTTGTAAAAACTGCGAAAATGAGATATGTTAACTTCAAACAGCTAATCTTGCTGTTTCTTTGCACTCCAAATTCCCCTCCATTCGCTTCTCCTTTTGTGTGATGTGTGGGGGAGGGGGAAGGGGAACCTGGCTGTCAGCATTTTGGGGGTATGGTTAAGGGAGAGTAGACTCCACAGAGTGATGCGGATGGCAATCCTTCCATGCAGCTAAATTACTGCTAGTCAACCTGGTGTCAGAAATGAATTCCAGAGATACCCTTATTATCCACTGTGCCACGCATCTGGCATCGTTGTAAGGAGGTGCAGGGATGGAAGTTCTATTGCACCACATGTCCTACCACACTCAGCACCGTAAATACACGGGCACGGGAAGAAACATGAGGTTTGAAGTGTATAGTCACAAGACCCTCTGGGGAAATTCTGTCCAGTTGTCGGGGGAATAACATTGGAAGCAGAGGATTAGGTTCTCATCAATGCAGTCAAAATAGAAGCTCTTTCCTGTCAGAAGTTTCTCTAGACAAAAACTGGGGCCATTAGCGTTCTCTTCTCCTGTTTCCCTCCGCTCAGGAATCACAGTCCTGGCTGGCTGTTGTCCAATGTCTCAAAATAGTCATTTAAAAATATTGTCTAATTTTCTAGTTCTTTATGAAAGGGGGGTAAATATGTATTCTGTTATTCTATGTACTATACTTTTAAAATTTTTATCTATTGGTTTTAGAGAAAGAGGGAGAGAGAGGGGGAAAAACATGGAATTGTTGCTCCACTTATTTCTGCTTTCATTGCTTGATTCTTTTTTTTTTAAATTGTTTGATTCTTTATATGTGCCCTGACTGGGGATGGAACCCACAACCTTGGCATATCCAGCCAACACCCTAGTCAACTGAGCTATCCCGCCAGGGCCTAGAACTTATTCTTGACTTTCATGAGCTTGACAGAAATTTATGGTACTTTACCTTATAGAAATGTTCCTTAATTTTGATTTGTCTGATTTTTCCTCATGACTAGATTCAGGTTATGTTATCTTTGGCAGAAATACTACAGAATCCTTCATTTTTTTTTTGGATCTATACTCAAAATGGGGTTGCTGGATCATTTAGTAATTCTATTTCCAGGGTTTTTTTTAGGAACTTTCATGTTGATTTCCATAGTGACTGCAGCATTTCACATTTCCACCAGCAGTGTACAAGGGCTCCAATTTCTCTACATCAACATTTGTTTTTAAATTAATTAAAGTGGGGGGAGGTGGTGGTGGAAGGAGGCTTGACTTTGGGTGGTGAACTCACAATACATAGAACAAATGATGTGTTGCGGAATTGGCACCCGGAACTTGTAAAATTTTGTTTACCAGCGTCACCCCCAATAAATTCAATAAAAAGAAAAAGAAAGTAGTTAATCCTAATGGGTATGAGGTGATGCCTCATTTTTGCTTTGATTAGCATCTCTCTAATGATTAGTGATATTGAGCATCTTCTCATATACTTGTTGGGCAGTTGTTGTCTTCTTTGGAGAAGTGTCTATTCAAGTCCTTAGCTCATTCTTTAATCAGGTTAATTGCTTTTTTGTTGTTGTTGAGATGTTAACATTCTTTTTTTTAAATTTAATAAATCTTTATTGTTCAGATTATTACAATTGTTTCTCCTTTTTCCCCCCATAGCTCCCCTCCACCCGGTTCCCACTCCACCCTCTGCTCTTACGTCCCCACCACTGTCCTCATCCATAGGTGTACGATTTTTGTCCAGTCTCTTCCAGTACCCCCCACACCCCTTTCCCCCTGAGAATTATCAATCCCCTCCCATTCTATGTGCCTGATTCTATTATATTCACCAGTTTATTCTGTTCTTCAGATTTTTAATTCACTTGATTTTTAGATTCACTTGTTGATAGATATGTATTTGTTGTTCATAATTTTTATCTTTACTTTTTTCTTCTTCTTCCTCTTCTTAAAGAATACCTTTCAGCATTTCATATAATACTGGTTTGGTGGTGATGAACTCCGTTAGCTTTTTCTTATCTGTGAAGCTCTTTATCTGACCTTCAATTCTGAAGGATAACTTTGCTGGGTAGAGTAATCTTGGTTGTAGGTTCTTGCTATTCATCACTTTGAATATTTCTTGCCACTCCCATCTGGCCTGCATAGTTTCTGTTGAGAAATCAGCTGACAGTCTTATGGGTGCTCCCTTGTAGGTAATCAGCTGTTTTTCTCTTGCTGCTTTTAATATTCTCTCTTTGTGTTTTGCCCTTGGCATTTTAATTATGATGTGTCTTGGTGTGGTCCTCTTTGGATTCCTTTTGTTTGGGGTTCTCTGCGCTTCCTGGACTTGTAGGTCTATTTCTTTCACCAGGTAGGGGGAGTTTTCAATCATTATTTCTTCAAATAGGTATTCAGTATCTTGCTCTCTGTCTTCTTCTGGCACCCCAAAAATTTGGATGCTGGTACGCTTGAAGTTGTCCCAGAAGCTTCTTACACTATCTTCAACTTTTTGGATTCTTTTTTCTTTTTGCTTTTCTGGTTGAGTGTTTTTTGCTTCTTTGTATTTCAAATCTTTGACTTGATTCTTGCATTCGTCTAGTCTGCTGTTGGGTCTCTGTATAATATTTTTTATTTCAGTCAGTGTATTTTTAACTTCTAGTTTGTCCTTTTTCATATCCTCAAGGGTCTTGTTAAATTTATTGGCCTTTTCTAGGAAATTCTTGAAAAACCTTATAACCGTGGTTTTGAACTCTATATCCAGAAGTTTGTTTTCCTCCATTTCTATCATTTGTGATCTGTTTCCTTGTCTCCTCATTTTTGCTGCTTCCCTGAGTTGGTATGGTGGCTTTGTGTGTTAGGTGTCCTATATGGTCCAATGGGTCGGCCTCCCAGTAAACTGAGGTGGACACTCTTGGTGCACCCCTTTGTGAACTGTGTGTACAGCCTTGTTGTAGTTAAGTCTTGATTGTTGTTGGTGTCACTGGGAGTAATTGACCTCTAGGCCAATTGGCTGTGAGGACCCGCTGTGTCTATAATGGAAGAATTGTTGTGCTGGAGACACACTTATGGGGCAGGACTTGTTTCAGTGGGGCTTTGGTGCTCACTGAGTCTGCCTCTTGAATGTGTCCCTTATGAGAATAGTTGAAATCTGGTGTCGTCTCACACAAACCACTAGATACACTAGCATCTGGATCTCCAATGGGGTGCAGGTCAGCTACTGTCTGAGGCCACCCAATAGGAGCTACAGCAAGAACTACAGTTTTCTCCTCTTTGCTTGGGGTTTGGAGGTTTTGGAGCTGTCTGACCAGAGCTGCAGTTTGTTTGGTTAAGCTGCGATAGGGCAGGCCATTTATATGCAAAAGTCACTGCGCGGAGCTTGGGTGGATTTGTAGATTGTGCAGGGTGGAGTCCCAGGGCATCACTAGGCTAGGGCGTGGCAAACAGCGATGGCTGCCAGTCAGCCTTCTCTGCGTTTCCACATTTCCAAGTCCCTGCGTCCCGCGCCCCAGCACAGTAAACAATGATTGCTGGGCGTACCTTGGAAGAAAGTCACCCTCACTTTCCGACCTGATGGCTGACAGTCCAGCTTCTCCCCGTAGAAGTTTGGGTCCTCAGCGTCTCCCCAGAAACTGGATTTCAGAGTAATCGGGAGCTTGTCTCCCTTTGGGTTGAAAAAAAGCAGCACATCCAATCGCCCGCCACCAGCCCAATTCGCGCTCCTCCATACCTCAGCGTTTCAGCACTTGTGCACGTCTCAATGCTCTTTTCTCTTTCCTTCTAGTTGTAGAACTTCCACTCAGCCAGCTTTCCCGTGGTTCTGGGTGTTAGACATTTTGTCTTTTAGTTGTAGTTTTGAAATTGTTGTGCAAGGCAGCAGTTTAGATGTTTACCTATGCCGCCATCTTGGTTTCTCCTAAGATGTTAGCATTCTTTGTATATTCTGAAAATTAATGCTTTATCAGATTTACAATATCCTCCCATTCCATACGTTACCTTTTCATTCTGTTGGCTGTTTCCTTTAGTACTAGTATACATTAGTTTATAGCTTTGGTGTGGTCCCATTCATCTATTTTTGGCTTTATTTGCCTCTGCTTTTGGTGTCTATCCAAATCAATGCGAAATCTAATGTCATCAATTTTTTCTCCTAGGTTTTCATCTAAGAGTTTTATAGTTTTAGGTTTTATATTTAGGTCTTTCACCCATTTTCAGTTAAATTGTGTATATGGTGTAAGGTAAAGATCCAACTTCATTCTTTTGCATGTGGATATTCAGTTGTCCCAGCACGATTTTCTAAAGAGACTGTCCTTTCTCCATTGTGGACTAGGCAGCCTTGTTTAACATCATTTGACCATATACACGAGGGTTTATGGTATTTCTGGACTTTCCAGTCTGTTTCCGTGGTCTGTGTCTGCACTATCACTTCTTTGTTGCCCAATTTGTTGCCAATTTGGCCATGTACCCATTCTACATTCTAGCTGGCTTCTGGGTCATTTTGATATGTTTTTATCATTCTTTGACAACTTCCTTGCTTCCTGGCAAAGATATTCTGTTCTTTTATTTTCTTGTGACTGACTCAAAATCAACCATTTCTCTTAAGGAGCCCTGATTCCTTTTAGTGAATATGACATACTAGAGGCCTGGTGCACGAAATTCATTCCCAGGGGGGTGGTGTCCCTCAGCCAAGCCTGCACCCTCTCCAATCTGGGACCCCACCAGGATTGGGCCTAAACGGGCAGTCGGACGTCCCTCTCACAATCCAGGGCTGCTGGCTCCCAACTGCTCGCCTGCCTGCCTTCCTGATTGCCCCTAACTGCTTCTGCCTGCCAGCCTGATCACCCCCTAACCACTCCCCTGCCAGCCTGTTTGCCCCTAACTGCCCTCCCCTATAGGCCTGGTCACCCCTACGTGCCCTCCCCTGCATGCCTGGTCACCCCTAAGTGCCCTCCCCTGCAAGCCTGGGTCCCCCCCCCAACTGCTCTTCCCTACAGGCCCAGTCACCCCCAACTTTCCTCCTCTGCCATCCTGGTCACCCCTAACTGCCCTCCCCTGCAGGCTTGATCATCCCCAACTGCCCTCCCTTGCAGGCCTGGTCCCTCCCAACTGCCCTCCCCTGCTGTCCATCTTGTAGTGGCCATCTTGTGACCACATGGGGGCAGGATCTTTCACCACTTGGGGGCAGCTATCTTGTGTGTTGGAGTGATGGTCAATCTGCATATTACTCTTTTATTAGTTAGGATAGAGGCCTTGTGCATGGGTGGGGGCCAGCTGGTTTGCCCTGAAGGGTGTCCCGGATCAGGGTGGGGGTCCTTTGGGGCGTGGGCTGGCCTGGGCGAGGGGCCTGTGGTGGTTTGCCGGCTGGCCATGCCCCCTGGCAACCCAAGCAGAGGCCCTGGTATCTGGGATTTATTTATCTTCTACAATTGAAACTTTGTAGCCTTGAGTGGGGGCCTGGGCCCACCAGGGTGTGTGGAAAGCTTGGCTTCCTCCATCGCCAGGGAAACCTAAGCCTCCCTCCTGCTTGCTCTGTGGCCACAGCCATCTTGGTTGGGGTTAATTTGCATACTCGCTCCTGATTGGCTGGTGGGCATGGTTTGTGAGTGTATCAGAGTGATGGTTAATTTGCATATTATTCTTTTATTAGATAGGATAGAAGCCAAGATCTAGATGCTAGGTATCATCTTGATATTAAAGTGTCACTGTTCCCAGGCCTCTCAGTGGGCAAACATAAGAAATATATTTATGCACATAAAACTCCAATCCAAAACCACAGGGTTCATTCTAGTCTTCATCCTTTCTGTATTTCTAACTGTCTTCTCAGACAATGAGAAACCCATCTATTTTCAGTCTCCCATATGTAATAAATCTCTCATCTCCATTGCTCCCCTCTTACCCACCCAGATATCTCCTCTCCCTGCTTGGGCTCTGCCACCCCACACTAGGCCACACCCCTGCATGGATGCCCTCCTCACCCAGGCTGAGACAACCCACAACTGGCTTTCTTCACCTTTCTCAGGCTCTGAGTCCCATGCCAGCATGCAGCCATCAGACCCCTTCCCTCATTCACCTTGGATAGTAATAATCTACAAGGCTGTTCCTCCACATGGACACTGGGGACTCTTACACCTTTCTTTCTCCTCTCTCTCAGCTCTGACAGCCTATGTAAGGGTGTTCCCAGATGGGCAGCCTCATCACCTCCCTTGGGCTCTGACTCCACACTGGGTCCAGACCCACATATATTCCTTCCTCACCCTGCTCAGGTGAGGCCAGATCACCCTTTTTATTCTCTAAAAGGTTTTTTGTAATTGGTGTTACTTCTTCCTTGAATGTTTGAAAGAATTCGCCTGTTGTTTTCTTTGTGGGATTATGAAATTCAATTTCTTTAATAGACAAAGGACTACTCTCTTTCCTTTTCTTTTTTAAAAATATGCTTTTATTAATTTCAGAGAGGAAGGGAGAGGGGAGAGAGAGATAGAAACATCAATGATGAGAGAGAATCATTGATTGGCTGCCTCCTGCACATCCCCTACTGGATATCCAGCCCACAACCCAGGCATGTGCCCTTGATCAGAATCAAATCCAGGACACTTCAGTCCGAAGTGGATGCTCTATCCACTGAGCAAAACCAGCTAGGGCTTGTCACTTTTGGTAAGTTGGTGTTGCCATAAGAATTTTTCCAATGAGGGGGACGGAGAGGGCCAATGGCGGGAAACCAGAGACATCTGTAAGACTTTCAACAGCAAAGATAAATAAATAGTTTTTCCAATTAACATAAATTTTTTAAGTTTATTAGCATAATTTGTTTGTTAAATGCTCTTTTCTTCATTTATGCAGAATTTATGTTAATTTCCCCCTTCAATTCCTCATACTGGTTAGTTGTACCTTCGCCTCAGTCTCTGTCCCTCTATTATGAGCCTCATTAGGGTTTATCTATTTTATTATCTTTTCCAATTGTTGGCTATGTTAGTTCTCTGTTTACTATTCCACTATTATTGAAGTAGCTGCTTAGATTAGGGGGATAATAAACTTTTTCTGTAAAGGGCCAGACAGTAAATACTTTTGGCTTTGGAGCTCAGGGTTCTTTTCCATCTTCCACAAATCTGTATATGGTCACTTTCCTAGCAATTTTTAACATTTTATTTTATTCTTTAGGTATTAACTTAAAGAAGGACTTTAGATAGAAGAATGGGTAGATAGGACTTTATCTGATTATAATAGACTAGAGGCATGGTGCATGAAATTTGTGCATGGGGGAGGGGTCCCTCAGCCCGACCTGCACCTTCCCAATCTGGGATCCCTCAGGGGATGTCCAACTGCCAGTTTAGACCCAATCCCACCATAGGGATCGGGCCTAAACTGGCAGTTGGGCATCCCTCTCACAATCCAGGATCTCTGGCTCCTAATTGCTTACCCGCCTGCCTGTCCTAACCACTCTGCCTGCCTGCCTGATCCTCCTCACTGCCCTCCCCTGCCGGCCTGGTCACCCCTATTAACTCTTTTTAAAATTTTTATTTATTTATTCCAATAAATCTTTATTGTTCACATTATTACAGTTGTTCCTCTTTTTCCCCCCATAGCACCCCTCCACCTGGTTCCCACCCTACCCTCTGCTCTTACCAGCCCCCTCACTGTCCTCATCCATAGGTGTTCGATTTCTGTCCAGTCTCTTCCCCCACCCCTCACCCCTTTCCCCCGAGAATTGTCAGTCCCCTCCCTTTCTATGTCCCTGATCCTATTATATTCACCAGTTTATTCTCTTCATCAGACTTTTTATTCACTTGATTTTTAGATTCACTTGTTGATAGATATTTATTTGTTGTCACTTTGTTGTTCATAGTTTTTGTCTTTACCTTTTTCTTCTTCTTTCTCTTCTTAAAGAATACCCTTCAGCATTTCATATAATACTGGTTTGGCGGTGATGAACTCCTTTAGCTTTTTCTTATCTGTGAAAATCTTTATCTGACATTCAATTCTAAATGATAGCTTTGCTGGGTAGAGTGATCTTGGTTGTAGGTTCTTGCTATTCATCACTTTGAATATTTCTTGCCACTCCCTTCTGGCCTGCATAGTTTCTGTTGAGAAATCAGCTGACAGTTGTATGGGTACTCCCTTGTAGGTAACTAATTGTTTTTCTCTTGCTGCTTTTAAGATTCTTTCTTTGTCTTTTGCCCTTGGCATTTTAATTATGATGTGTCTTGGTGTGGTCCTCTTTGGATTCCTTTTGTTTGAGGTTCTGTGTGCTTCCTGGACTTGTAAGTCTATTTCTTTCACCAGGTGGGGGAAGTTTTCTGTCATTATTTCTTCAAATATGTTTTCAATATCTTGCTCTCTCTCTTCTCTGGCACCCCCATAATTCTGATGTTGGTACGCTTGAAGTTGTCCCAGAGGCTCCTTACACTATCTTCATGTTTTTGGATTTTTTTGGGGGGGTGTTTTTTGCTTCTTCATATTTCAAATCTTTGACTTGATTCTTGCGATCTTCTAGTCTCCTGTTGGATCTCTGTATGCTTAATTTCTAGTTGGTCATTTTTCATATCCTCGAGGTCTCACTAAATTTATTGGCGGTTTCTAAAAGATTCTTGAGTAACCTTATAACCATGGTTTTGAACTCTATATCCAGTAGTTTGCTTTCCTCCATTTCTTTCATTTGTGACCTGTTTCTTTGTCTCTGCATTTTGGCTGCTTCCTTGTGTTGACAGCGTGGCTTTGTGTGCTAGGTGTCCTATAGGGCCCAGTGGCTCAGCCTCCCCAGTTACCTGAGGTGGGCACTCTTGGTGCACCCCTTTGTGAGCTGTGTGCACAGTCTTGTTGTAGTTAAGCCTTGATTGTTGTTGGTATCACTGGGAGGAATTGACCTCCAAGCCCATTGGCTGTGAGGATCAGCTGTGTCTATGATGGGAGAACTTCTGTGTTGGAGACATCCTTATGCAGCAAGACTTGCTTCAGTGGGGTTTTGGCACTCTCTGAGTCTTCCCCCTGAGTGTGTCTCTTATGGATCTGAACAGTTGTAGTTTGGATGATCTCTCTCTGACCACTGGGTACATTGGCTCTTGGATCTCCAAGGAGAGAGGCCACCCAGCAGGAGCTACAGAGAGATCTGCAGATTTCTTCTCTTTGTTTGGGGTTTGGAGGTGCCCAGATGAGGCCCAGCTGTGAAGCAATGCAAACTGCTGTCAAGCCTTGGGTCTTGTTTTGGAGGCTCTGGGGCTCTCTGACCCAGCTGCAGTATGTTAGGTTTCAGATTGCAAAGGGCCAGGCCATCCATATGCAAAAGCCTCTGCACACAAATTGGGTTGGGTGGGGTCTCAGGGAATCACCAGGGTGGAGCAAACAGCAATGGCTGACCGTCAGCCCTGCCTGGAAGAGATCCTGTGTCTCTGTCCCACGGCACCATGCAGGAACAATGATTGCTGCCAGCACCTCTGAGAGAAAGCCACCCTTAAGTTCTGCCCAATGCCAGACAGTCCAGTTTCTCCCTGTAGGAGTCTGGGTCCCCAGAGTCCCGCCAGGAACTGGATTCAGAGCAGTTGGGAGCTTGTGTCTCCCTCCCGATTGAAAAAGACAACAGCGTACTCAGTTGCCAGCCCTCTCCCCGCGCGTCTCTGTACCTCTACACTTTACTTCCGCTCCTCCTCGAGTCTCAGTGTGCTTTTCTTTTTCCTTCTAGTTGTAGAATTTCCACTCAGCCAGCCTTCCTGTGATTCTGGATGATACCCGTTTTGTCTTTTAGTTGTAGTTTTGAAGTGGTTGTGCAAAGCAGCAAGTTCAGGTGTTTACCTATGCCGCCATCTTGGTTTCTCTTAACTTTTTTTTTTAATCTTATCCCCTTCACACACAATTGTATTTGACTTCCTTATTGGCTTCTCCCTCTCACACAATTTTTCTCTCTCCTTTATGTAACACTTTTTCCTACTGACTCATCATTTATAAACTTTTCTTTCCTCCTTATTTCCTACTTCTGTTCCATCATCCTTCTTCCCATCTTTCTCCTACCCTCCCTCCATCCCCACATTCCTTCTTTCCTTTATCTTTACCCCTGCCCTCTCTCCCATTTTCCTTCCTTCTCACCTTAATTTTTTTCTTCACTTCTTCCCTCGGACCTGCTTTGCTCCCTCCCCCATTTCTTCCTTCTTCCTATTCTCCTTTTAAGCTCTACCAGCTCCCCTTTAAAACTTTCCTTCCCTCCCTCTTTCTCTCTCATCCTACCTTTCCCATACATTCTTCTCTACTTACTTCCACTGTTTTAATATCTATCTATCTACCTGCCTAATTATTCACTATCATTTATCTTTTTTCTTTCCTGACTCCTACTTTTAAAATCTGTCCCCAGTACACAACTATACTTGACTTTCATTATAGCTCCTACAGTTCACTCATACATCCTCTTTCCTTCTTTAACTGCTCTCTACTGACTCCTTTATAAAGTTCTTCCCTCCCTCCCTCCTTTCTTAAAGCTTCTGTTTGGTGGGGGGGAAGGGTGTTAACCCCCAGCCCAGGGCTCAGCCCCAGCCAGGTGTTCGCCGCCCCCCCTTCCCTGGCCTCCCCACTGCCATCCTGCTCCCATCCCCTGCCCGGGACGCCCGGCCCAGGGAGGGTGGCCGAGGCCTGTGCAGCCCGAGCACTGCTGCTGCCGCCGCAAAGCAGGAGTGCCTCCACCCAGAAGGCCTCAGACCGTCCACCACTCGGTCCCTGGGCCCATGGGCACCTCCCTGCCAACAGCCCACACCAGGGGCCACCGCCCTCCTCCTGTGTCTGGGCGGGGCTCCTGACCCGCCCCTCACTGGGCACACCTGCTCCCCCCTGACTGCGGTCATCACCCCCTCCCATGTGCAGCCTGGTGTTTCCTTCCCTTTTCCATTCCTGCGTCTTTTTCTTGTTCCCTTTCTGTATTTCTGTTTCTCCTCTCGGCCTGTCTGCATGCAGGCCTGCCTTCCTCTCCCTCTCCTTTCTTATCCCCTCCTAATATATCCTATCCTACCCCAGGCCTTGCAGCTTCCTGAGCAGAGGGTGGGGATGCAGCCTGCTGATCTGGTCGTGGCGTGACCCTATAACGGGTAATTTGCGTATTTCTCTATTATTAATATAGACTAGAGGTCCGGTGCATGAAATTCGTGCATGGGGGCGGGGGGTTTGTCCCTCAGCCCAGCCTGCACCCTCTGCAATCTGGGATTCAGTCAATTGAAAAATTAAAGGTGCTTAAACAGGACTTGTAGCCATTGGCAGTTTCCAAGCTTTTAGGCATCTGGTCACACTTTCGTTTTTATGGCAGACTTGCAAAGGAGGGAGCTGCGGCCATCATCATCCCCAAGATTACAAGGGACTGGTAACAAAGCCTGGGAAAGAACCCTGTGCCCTTGCCTTCCCTCGCCCCTGCCTCTCCTAAACCCCAGGGATGTCCGATCTCAGCTGAGAGCTGAGCTGCCCTTAGTTGTTAGTTGGGTAGTGGCCCTTCCAAAGTCTGGAGTCGGGTGAACAGCACAAGTTGGGACAAGTAGGCTCTGGGAATAGTCTTGGTGGATGAAAGGTGATTCCTCCCGTGGACTCTGGCCCTATTTGCAGTCACACCCATGTTCTCTGTTAGCGTTGGGATTATGGGGATTAATTTCACCCCCTCTTCTCTGTCATCTCTGTGTGTGTGTGGCAGTGAACCAACCTCAAACTTGGAGGAGCCAAGCTGTTCCCAGCTAGCCTCTTCCTCACAAGCTATGAGTAAGAATGATTTGTGATGACTGGTGAAAAGAAACCTCACCTTTGTACAATAGAGTTGTAGGCACAGAGAAGATGCCATCTATAAAGATAAATGCAGAAGAATCTTGGATTCTAAATTTTGGGGTGTCCCTGATTCTAAGATCTGGGGAGTCTGAGATTCTCAGATTATTATTCTAGTAATAAAATTTGTTTCTAAATCTCATGGATGTCTCTTTATGAAGAATTACAAAATGATGCTGTGCATTGTTAAGGGATGAAGTGCACATTTTGTCTGCCACTTATTTTGAAGTACATAAAAAAACAAACAAACAGATGCCCTAGCTGGATTGGCTCAGTGGATAGAGCATTGGCCTACAGACAGAAGGGTCCCAGGTTTGATTCCAGTCAAGGGCACATACCTTGCTTGCAGGCTTATCCATGGCCTAGGCCCTGGTCAGGGCTTGTGCAGGAGGCAACCAACTGATGTGTTTCTCTCACATTCATGTTTCTCTCTGTCTTTTCCTCTCTCTTCCACTCTCCCTAAAAGTCAATGGAAAAATGTCCTCGGGTGAGGATTTAAAAAAAAAACACACCCCAAACAAACAAACAAATAAAACAGATGACTTAATGGATGGATGGAGGAATAGATTTGTGATAAAGCAAGTAGAATAACACTAATTATAGAATCTAGGTGGTGTCTTATTGTACAATTCTTTAAACTATTCTGTATATTTCCAAATCCTATATAATAAAAGACTAATATGCAAATCAACTGAACAGCTGAACAAATGGTCGCTACGATGCACATTGACCACCAGGGGGCAGACGCTCAATGCAGGAGCTGCCCTCTGGTGGTCAGTGTGCTCCCACAGGGGGAGCGCCGCTCAGCCAGAAGCCCTGAGCCCGGCTCACAGCTGGTGAGTTCAGCAGTGGTGGCAGTCAGACATCCCTGAGGGCTCCTGGACTGCGAGAGGGCACAGGCCGGGCTGAGGGACCCATCGAGTGCACGAATTTCGTGCACTGGGCCTCTAGTTGTCATAATAAAATGTTAAAAAAAATATGATGCTATTGGTTTCTGTCTCTTAGTGAAGACAGTTGCTTCATTTGGGAGAGTTCATCAGTTGAGATTTTCAAATGTTGGCAGAGTCAGCACTCAAGACTGGTGGGAGAGTGTAACAGAGCTTGACAAAGGCTTTCCCGACAAAGATCCGGGATTAAGAGTTTTGTTGCAGCCCAGCTGGTGTGGCTCAGTCGATCCAGGAACCAAGAGATTGCAGTACGATTCCCAGTCAGGGCCCAGGCCCAGGTTGCAGGCTCAATTCCCAGGAGGGGGTGTGCAGGAGGCAGCCAATCCATAATGTTTCTCTCTCATTGATGTTTCTATCTCTTTCTCTCTAAAAATCAATAAAAACATATTTTTTTAAAAAGACTTTTGTTACAAGTGGTGGAAATCTAACTCAAACTAGTTTAAGCGAGAACGAGAATATCTCTTTAGGAGCTTTGGGGCAGGTCAAGAGGCAGCTATGCTGGATTCAGGCTTTAAATAATATCTTTAGGATTTTGTTTTTCTCAATCTCTTTGCTCTTGTCTCTCCTTGATGTTATTGTCTAACAGGCTTTATTCATGTGGGGGTAGGAGAGTTGTTGGAAGTCTGAGGCTTATCTTGCCTGTAGGAGAATATATCAGTCATTCCTTGGTATCCACGAGGAATTGGTTCCAGACCCCCTGCAGTTACTGAAATCTGAGGGGGCTCAAGTCCTTTAGTTGGCCCTCTGTATCCCTGGGTTCCACAACCAATCGTAGTTGGTTGAATCCATGGATACAGAACGATGGATACGGAGGGACGACTGTACTTTCAAAATATTTTCTTCCCTCCCATGGTCCTTCTCTTAGGACAAGTCTACACTTCCCTTTCCCCCATGGTTTGCTTGGTCATGTAACTTGCTTTGGCCATGACTCCTGTTGTAGGTACAGGTGTCAGCATTCCAGGAATTGCTCCTTCCTCCAGGGACAGGGGCCCAGGGGAGCCTTCGTGTGGCTAGTTTACAGGTGTTTCCCATTCCTCATTGGATTTCCCTCCCTCAACCTTGTAAGTGGTCCTTTCATTAACTTCTCAATTACCCTATTTGTGTGTGACTTACCTTTCCTGCTGGGATCCTGACTGGCACAGCATTCCATTGTATGGATGTACCACATTTTATTAGTCAGTCATCTCATGATGAACATTTGGGTTATTTCCGATCTCTCACTATTAAACAAAGCTGCAGCAGAAAAAGCTTGCACATAGGTCATTTTGCACACAGTTGAGTATACGTGTAGGCTAAATTATTAGCTGTGAAATTGCTGAGTCAAATGATACATTCCCTTATCCTTTTGGCTGATATTGTCAAACCACACTCAGAGTTTGTACCAATTCATAGTCCCCCAGCAGCGGATGAGAGATTGTTTTTTATTGATTTTAGAGAGGGAGAGAGAGGGAGAGAGAAACATTGATGTGAGAGAGAAACATTGGTCGGTTGTCTCCTACATGCTGGGGATCGAACCAGAAACCTGGGTACGTGCCCTGAGTGGGAATTGAACTGGCGACCTTTTGGTGCATGGGAACGATGCTCAACTAACTGAGCCACACCAGCCAAAGTAGAACATTTTTATTTTAAAGACATTTTTATTTTAAGACATTTTGAAAGTCTATGTATAATGACCATAGTATTTCAAGTCGTTGGTACTGAGACTGTGGTTCCAAAGTTCTGTGTGTTGTTATGCCATACATGGAAGATTGTCAAAGGTTTTCAGCCTCCTCCCAAAAGACGGTGCACGTGGATGGTCACAGTCTGAATGGGCACTTGGTAGTAACGTGTTTGTTATGAAACTAGGCATGTGATTTTGGGGTTCCCAGAAACCCTCCCACTCCTACCCCTGGCCCGTGGGAAGCAACCAGAACTGGAACCCAAGCTGTCAACACAAATCGGATAAATGTTTGAAACACGATAACTGTGGTGTCTTATGAAGCACACAATGTTCTGGCAGTTTAATTACTTCACCATTGATGTTTTTGTGTGTGTGCCTATTTGTAGAATAGGCAGGAAAGAGTCCAATAGATCTGTTCCAAGTCTGGGCACTGCTACTTTTTAGTTGTGTAATTTGTGAGTATGTCACTCAATGACTCTGGGACTGAATGTCCTCACCTACAAAATGAGAATAATAATAGTAATCCAGTCATACGCCACGTAATGATGGGGATATGTTCTGAGAAATGCATCATTAGACAATTTTATTGTGAAAATATTATAGAGGGCACTTACACAAACCTAGATGGTTTCGCCCAGTGATTTTCAACTGGTGTGCCAATAATTTTTAAAACATGCAATACCTGACTATTTAGTTAGGGGTACTGACCTTTTCCCTTATATTGTCAAGTTAAAAAATGACAACAGCCAACACAGCGATAGCTATCCAGTGTGAATGAGTCAGAATTTTATCTATTTTTTGTCAGATTAGCAAAAAATATAACATGTTTTTTGGTGTGCCAGAAAATTTTAGTAATTAGTTTATGTGTGCCATGAAATAAAAAATAAAAAAGGTTGAATATTTCTGGTCTAGCCTACTACACTCCTAGGCTCTATGGTACAGCCTACTACTCCTAGGCTACAACCATGCACAGCATGTTACCGTACAAAACAACACGAAATTAAATCAAGCACAAAGGAAATTGATGTGATCAAGAGATGCAGTAAACACCAGATGTATGGCCGTGCGCCCCTGGATCCGGGTGAGGCTGGATCCCGGGACCGGGTGAGGCCGCACACACCTGGGTCCGGGTGAGGCCACGCGCCTCTGGGTCCAGGTGAAGCTGGATCCCAGGTCCAGGTGAGGCCGTGCGCCCCTGGATCCGGGTGAGGCTGGGTCCCAGGTCCGGGTGAAGCTGGATCCCGGGTCGGGTGAGGCCGCGCCCCTGGGTCCGGGTGAGGCCACGCGCCCCGGGGCCTGGGTGATGCTGGGTCCCAGGTCCGGGTGAAGCCGCGCCCCTGCGTCCGGGCGAGACCAAACCAGAGGGAGTCGGACCTGCATTACCACCATTTGTCCACCATCCAGAGCTGAAAAGTCAGTGCCGACATGTACACATAAGGAACTGGTGGACATTGAAATTGGGTCTCAAAAGAACTGTTGGTCCAGAAAGAAACTTACTACAGACTGATTCATTTGCCTGTCAGCATAACTATTATTGCTCGTCTCACATTCGGTTCTTATAAGTGTATTTCTAGTGACACATGATCTCGCTCATGTCGGGCCTCAGAGGGAGGGTAGGAGAGGGTGGGGGTCGGGGGAGAGATCAACCAAGGGACTTATGTGCATGCATACGAGCCTAACCAATGGTTAAGGACAACAGGGGTGTGGGGGCATCCGTGGGGAGGGGTGTGGGATGGGAATGGGGGGATGAGGACAAATATGTGACACCTTAATCAATAAAGAAATTTAAAAAAAACAAAACAAAAAAAAAACCACACCAGATGTATGAGGCTTCTGCCAGCATAACACAGCATATTATGCAACATCAAAGATGTGAAACATCTTGATGCAGTCCCATTTGTTTATTTTCTCATTAGTTTCCATTGCCCTAGGAGCTGTATCGGTGAATGTCTGAGATTTTCTGGCTGAGCAGTGCTCTCCCTGTGGGAGCACACTGACCACCAGGGGGCAGCTCCTGCATTGAGTGTCTGCCCCTGGTGGTCAGAGCACGTCATAGCAATGGGTCATTCCACCTTTCTGTTGATTTGTATATTAGGATTTTATTATATAGGATAGTATTGGAAGTTCCAGCCACAGACATTGGTTAATAAAATTACATGGATTTCAAATGTGCAATTCCATGATACATCATCTGTATATTGCATTGTGTACCCACCACCCAAAGTCAAATCTTCTTTTGTCACCTTATATTAACCCCCTTGACCTTTTACTACCTCCCACCTCTTTCTCTCTGGTAACGATTATTCTGGAGAATTGTGAAAATTAATAGTTGTTCTCTCTTACCTCTTCTCTCCCTCCTTGTAGGGAAAATACCTGATAGCTATTCTCTCTTCTCCTGGAGAAGTGCCTCATTGGCAGCACCCAGCTAGCTCCAGCCCCTACTCCCTTCTCTTGACTCTTTCTTTTTCTCCCTTCCTCTCTCTCTAAAATAAATAAATAATAATACTTTTTTTTAAGTGCGTTTGTAATAATAAAGGGTGTGACCCTATGGATCCATCCTTCTTCTTCTCCATTGAGCAGGAAGCATCCAATTCATGAAACCTAAGTTGTAAAACTTAGATAATGGAAAATGAGAAACTTGAGAATCATATCCTGCTGTGAAATTTGCAAGGTTCAGAGGACCAAATGCACCCCTCTCTTTTTCTCAATCATTGGTCCTCCATGTGTGGCAAGTTCTCTTTTCTAGGGGGGAGAAAGATCTGTGTAGCATTTAGTGTAAGAAACACAAATCCAAGGCTAATGTGTATTAATGTTCAGATTGTGCACTGATTGAGGATGCCACTTCTAAGGGAACACATATTGACGTATTTGAGAGTAAGAAGGTGATTCTGAGACTCTTAGCTGGGTCTTATAGTAGATCCCAGATCCATCAGAGAGAGCCAAACCTTCAGAAATTCATAGCAAATGAGTTCATGCATACACTCAGGAGAAGATGCAATCATATACTTTCATGCACACATATGCACACACACTTGTATATGGCTGTGCCATGACCAAAGTTCTCCCAGTATTCACTGAAGTGTTTTTCTCCCACACCCAGTTCACTGAGAGACCTGATTCCTGTTCCCCAGTCTTACTCTGATCAGATCCCACCTTTTGAGGGATCTGATCAATGCCCTAGCATTTGTGGTGTGCATGAATGGACAAGAGTATGTAATGAAGCCAGGTCAGCTGCCTGCCAGAGCTCTGGAAAAATTCTTGGACAGAGCTGTTTATCTATCTTAATAGATGAAAACCCTGGGTCGTAACGACTGGTCACGACCAAGGTTCGACCAACTGGAAGTCAGTCCTGCAGTCAGCTCTGGGTCTGTGGCAATCCAGCGCTGACAGCTTCCTCTGCAGGCATGGTGCCCCAGCAATGACTGCTGAGGGGGCTACAAATCAGGGCCAGAGAGAGGCCTGAAGAGAGAAGCAGGGACTGATCTGTTGCCTCTGTGGCAGCTTTTGATCAGAACTTGCCTCTCTCTCCCAGTTTTGCCAGCAGCCACATCTCCATTTCTCTCCAGGCCTCCACCAGGGCTGCTGATCAGCCCCGCCTTTCTGATCAGGGCCCATTGACAGGCCCAGAGATGCTGACTGGCATAGAAACCAACCAATCAGAACCAAATCTAGGTGAAATGTGAGGAAACAATGGCTGCCTAGGAGGCGGAGCTTTTGACGCTGACTGGCATAAAAACTGATCAATCAGAACCAAATCTGGGTAAACTGTGAGGAGCCAATTGTGCCACGCCAGCACAGCCAAGGGTTTGGCGAGCCTGAGGGAGGGCAGTGAAGGATGAAGAAAAAGACAGACAAGAGAATAAGCTGGATCTAGGTGGATCTTCTGTGCCTGGCTGAGGCCACAGAACAGATCCAGACTGCCAAGCTGATGCTTTATTTATAGTGAGGGGCAAACAAGGTAATTTACAATTTCTTGTAAGTTTCACTTGTTTTGGCAGCACTTGCTGCCCCTCCCACAGCCCATTAGCTACCCAGGAAAGATCTAGGGAGCAGTCACAAGATCAAGCTTAATTATGCTTAGAGGGTTGTGCCCTCCAAGCTGGGACTTGTTTGCGACTTTGCCAGCAGGTCAGTCCAAGGCTTAACCCTATAACGGCTCCCTAGAGCCAATGGCTGCCTAGGAGGCAGAGCTTTTGACACTGACTGGCATAGCAACTGACCAATCAGAACCAAATCTGGGTCAACTGTGAGGAGCCAATGACTGCCTAGGAGGCAGAGCTTTTGAGGCTGACTGGCATAGAAACTAACCAATCAGACCAAATTGGCCGGCAGAGGAGGGCCGCTGGGGGCGAGATCAGGCCAGCAGGGGAGGGCAGTTGGGGGCAACCAGGCCTGCAGGGGAGGGCAGTTGGGGGCAAGATCAGGCCAGTTGGGGAGGGCAATTAGGTGCGATCAGGCAGGCAGAGGGGTTAGGGGCAATCAGGCTGGCAGGCAGAGGCAGTTAGGGGCAATCATGCAGGCAGGCAGGTGAATGGTTAAGAGTCAGCAGTCCCAGATTGTGAGAGGGATGTCCAATTGGAGAGGGTGCAGGCTGGGCTGAGGGAACCCCCCATGTGCACAAATTTCGTGCACCGGGCCACTAGTGTGTGTGTGTGTATATATATATATATATATATATATATATATATATATATATATATGTATATATATATATGTGTATATATATATGTATATATATATATATATATATATATATATATATATATATATATATGCCTAAGTGACCATTGCAACCGAATGGATGACCAAACAGGTTACGTGGGGTGACTGGGCTGGCAGGGGGGTTAGTGAGGGAGGACCAAACGACTGAGCAGCAGGCTGCGTGGGGCAACTGGGCCAGGAGGGGTGTTAGTGAGGGACGACCAAACGACTGAGCAGCAGGTTGCGTGGGGCGACCAGGCCGACAGGGGCATCAGTGAAGGGCGACTAAACAACTGAGCAGCAGGCTGAGTGGGGCGACCGGGCCGTCAGGGGGATTAGTGAGGGACAACCAAACGACCAAAGAGCAGGCTGTGTGGGGTGACCAGGCTTGCAAGGGGGGGACTTGGGGGCGACCAGGCTGGTGGGGGGGGCAGTGAGGGGCAACCAGGTTGGCAGAGGGGGGCAGTAAGGGGTGACCAGGCCAGTGGGGGGCGCAGTTGGGGCGACCAGGTCGGCATGGGGGGTAGTTGGGGGTGACCAGGCCAGTGGGGGGGCAGTTAGGGGCGATAAGGCAGGCAGGCAGGTGAGCAGTTAGGAGCCAGGTGTCCTGGATGATGAGAGGGATGTCCGACTGCCGGTTTAGGGGATCGGGCCTAAACCGGCAGTCAGACATCCCCCGAGGGGTCCCGGATTGGAGAGGGTGCAGGCTGGGCTGAGGGGACCCTCCCCGTGCACGAATTTTGTGAACCGGGCTTCTAGTATTGTATAATGATATACTAAGTTGTCATTTTTTTACTTAAAAGGAAGGGGTGCTCTTTAAGAATCTACCCCATGGACAGTAGGCTACATATAGCCATCCCTGAACAGATCTGTGCTTGAGTACTTCTGAGCACTTATTGTGTTCTGTGGCATCTCAGATAGAGACTTAAACTTTCTGAGCCTCAGCTGTGTCACCTGTAAAATGGGTATGAACACAGTTCCCATCCCATACGTTTGTGAGCATTAAGGGAGGTGAGTGTGTAATGCTTTTAGCACAGAGCTGACACAGAGTACTTACTCAATAAATAATAGCTGTTACTATTATTATTATAAGCATGCACGGTATAGTGTAAGGTTTCACTTTATCTCATCCCAACTCTGAAGGATCTATCTCTAACACGGTGAACAGACAGCCCGTCTGTTTCTTCTCACTCTCCTATCCACCTTGCACTTTCTTTTCCTCCACCTCACCCCCATCCTTAGCACCGCCTCTCCAGGTCCCGCCCTCCCATTTGCTCCTCCCACTAGCCCTGCCCTGTGGCAGCTCTAGCTCAGCGTGGCAGGAAGCTCATGGTGTAGTTTCGTGGGATGGTGGCAAAGCCCACATGTTTCGGGGACACGTCGATATCCTTGGGTGACTGCGAGGACTTGAAGCGGAAGTTCTGCATGATGGTGGTGAGCAGGAGAAAGAGCTCCATTCTAGCCAGGCCTTCTCCCAAGCAGTACCGCTTTCCTGACAAGATAGGGTGGGAAGGGTGGAGGTGAGGCCTACTCTCACTGCCACCTCTTCCCTCTCTGCATCTCCAGCTGCATTCTCCCCGGGGAGGAGGGGACAGAATCCGTGGCCTGGAGACTTTCAGAGAAGTCTCTAATCCTGCCTGAGCCTGTTTCCCTTATACATGGGATGGGGGTGAGCTACAGTAGGCTGTAGCAATGGGAATTTAGACGACCCTCCCCCTAAACATACACATATGGCTGCTGTGCTATCATCTCCTAGGAGTCTGAAGAATTCAAGTGACCTTGGGCAAGTCTCTGACTCACTCCGGGCCTTGATTTTCCCCATCTCTGAAGTAGGTACAATCACCCTTTTCCTTTTGCCTGAGTTTTGGTAGGTGTTAGTTAAGAGGGCTACAGTTGGTTGGCTTCAGGGTAGATAATCAGAGGGACTTCCAAGCTGGAGAAAGCTACTAGGCTGCATCTCGGAGAGGGGAGCTGGAATGAAGGAGGCCCCTGTTGGTGTGACGGGTGGCTTGGCAACAGACAGTGGTCTCTTACCAATGGAGAATGGCACAAAAGCATCACTCTTCTTGAACTGCCCTTCCTCATCTAGGAAATGCTGGGGGTTGAAATCTCCAGGGTTGGAGAAGAACTTGGGGTCTCTTAGCACGGAGCCCAGCATAGGAAACACTTCAGTGCCCTGGTGGGGAGGAGGAAGGGTTTGACAAGGTGAAGGACGAACGGGTATGCTGAGAGCATATGAGGTTAGAGGGGGAATGTGGGTGCTCTAGGCAAGGAGAAATGGGAGCCAGGGTCCTCTCTGAGGGAGGAGCTTTGAGGGATGTGACATTTATGTCCCTGAGACAGGAATTTTGAGGAGTATGGCGTCTGTGTCTCCTGAAGTAGAAGCTTTGGGGTACATGCAGCTCATGTCTCTCAAGGCAGGACGTTTGGGGGACATGGGATTCATATTCCCTGAGGCAAGAGGTCTTGGGGAGATATGGGTGGGTTAAAGGGACCCGTATCTGAGTGGGAAGGTTGAAAGGACATGTGATTGGGGAAGTCTGTGGTTGAGGGAGGGGGACAAGGGCTGGGAAGCTTCTAAGGAGGATGGGGTGCTGGGTCACAGGATGTAGGTTGGAGGTCCCTCTAGGCTGAGCATGGGCAGCACCTTAGGGAGGAGGAAGTTCCGAAACTTGGTGTCCTTGGTGACTCTGTGGGCCACGCCCATGGGGATCATGTCTCCGAATCTCTGGATCTCGTGGATCACCGCCTCTGTGTAGGGCATCTTGGCCCTGTCTTCGAACTTGGGCTGACGGTTTTTGCCAACCACCTGGTCAATCTCCTCATGGACCTTGGCTGTGGGATAAGGGGGAATATGTTTAGGTATCTAGGGGTCTTGGGGCAGGAATGATAGCCCAAATATGTGCAACTGGATCATTCAGATGATCATTCGAAACAGGTTGGTCATAAGCATTGTTGGCGCAGGGTCCTGTTAACCTGGTGTGCCAGACTCATGGGGGAAGCTGGGAGGGAGGAGTCTTGGGGATGGCCTGGAGGGGCAGGTAGTGGGCACTTGGTGGAGCTATTTACCAATCAGTTCAGATATTTTCAATTTGTTAACAGCGAATGAAACGTGCCTGGTCCCTATTAGCAAGTATCATCACCCAGTCTCTGGCTAGCAGGGTGTGTCTGAGGGTCCAGAAATGTGAGAGAGGTGGGGACATTGCAGCAGGCTCAGAGGAATTTTGAGGGTCTGTGGCCCTCACTTCCCTGCCCCCTCCAGCCTTACCCTCCACATCTGGGTGCTTCATGAGCATCAAGAAACCATAACGCAGGGTCGTGCTGACTGTCTCGGTGCCCGCAAAGAAAAGGTTCAGCGTGGTCAGTACCAGGTTCTTCAAGTGGAACTCTGTGTGGGGGTGCTTTTGCTCCTGCAGAGAGAGATGGCTTCAGGCCAAGCCCACTCCCCCACGTTCTCAGGGCCCTTCTGGGGTTTTCCCTCTGGACCCACTTCTTATAGATCTGGACCAAAGGTGGGAAGAGGGACCCTAGTTCTGCCAGGCCTTTTTCCAGGCTGGTGGCTCTACCCAAATGTTCTTTGCACACTCCTTACCCAGCTGACTATCTGTTCTTTAATTACCCACTTAGTTGTTGCTTTTTAATTATAGAAATATTTAGAAATGAAGGAATAGAGACAGGGAGCGAGAGAGACCATGATAGAATGCATCAGAGACAGTTGAAGAGAGACATTTTCTGAGACACAGACCGGATTTTAAGCAACAGCATCCTATTCCTTCACTGAAAATCTTGAAGCTTACCAGGGAGAATACACTCCCTGGTCCTTTCACCTTGAACTTCACACTCCATAAAGCCCATCCAGTTAGGAGGGGGGACCCTCTAATGTCACGTAGTAAAGCCAGATCACCTGTCCACACAGGTGTACCTGACAACCAAGGAATGAAAGATAAGAGATGGTGGCTAAAAGCACCAGCCTTGCAGTCTGAGAGACCAGAGTTGGAGCTAGGTTCCACTGCTTCCTCATTGTGTGACCTCAGGCATGGCACTCATACTCTCTGGGCCTCAGTTTCCTCATTTGTCACATTGGAGTCATAGTAGAACCTTCTCCAAGAGCTGGTGTGAGTGTTAAATAGGTGAATACCGTTAAGTTCTTAAAATGGTGTCTGGTGCACGGAGGTAGCATAGATGTGCTTATTATGATGATTTGCACACACAAGCCTGCCCACGGTGAAGGCTCAGTGGAGAGAACAGTGAATTATAATTGGGGTCCTGAGGATTATGATGGGGGCATCATCTGAATGAGCCTCTGTTCTCCCCCATCCCCTGCCCCCCGCCTGAGTTTCCTCTGCTAGGCTTTGGTCTTCTTTGCACTGGCTGCTGGCAGGTACCTCCTGCATGCGGATGAGGAAGGAGTCGATAAAGTCCCGCGGGGAGTTGGGATCCAGGGTACGTTGGTTCTGCTCCACCTTCTTGGCTATAAAGGCCTCCAGCCCCTGGAGCTCCTTAAATGCCTGTTGCTGTGGCCCCGGCAGGTGTTTCATCACCGAGGAGAACATCTCATAGAGCTGAGGGGGGAGGACAGCTGTCAGCGGGCGACACCTGAAGGGAGCGGGGCCTGTCCCGGGGCAAGGGCGGCACCGGTCAGGCCCCTGTCCGGGGGTCTAGTGTTTAGATGGGGCTGGATGGAAACAGATGTCTACGTTTTCATGCGGGATCAGCGTGCGGGCTCCTGTCCAAGGATTGAATAGTAGGTGAGGTGGACTGAGACACACACCCAGATGTCCTTCCTTCCCTTTCTTTTGTGGTAAGGACTATCAGCTGAGATTCCAGGTATTGGAGACTGGGTATTGGGCACCTGTCCTGAGTTCCTGTTCAACTGTTCAGTTGTCCAAGGGAGACGGCTGGTTTTGAGGGGACCCAGGTCTGGAGGAGGATAGGGGCTGGGGCACCGGTGTCGGTGTAAGGGAGGCGGTGGCTGGTTGTGCAAGGGCCACAGCAGAGCCAGGTTGGGGTCAGTTACCTGCCCCGTGGATGTGGCTGTGAACTGGAAGCTTCCCTGCATCATGCGCAGCAGTGAAAGGAACTCTCTGTCCTCATAGTCAAAGCGGTCTCCGAAGACAATGGAGCTGATGACATTGGAGACAGTTCGGCTCAGGAAGAAGGTGGGATCGATGAAGGCACCTGGGAGGGGGGAGAGAAGGGATTTGGGGAGAGTCAACTTGGCGGTCGGATGCCAGTCTGAGATTCGAGGAACGCCTTCCCCCAACCTGGTTCCCCTCCAGGCCAGACGCGCTCTCCTCCTCTGCTCTCGGGGGTCCCAGGCTCACCCCGCGTGCCCCGAAGGGCCTCTAGGAGGAAGCCCGCCTCCTCCTGGATGCGCTCCTCGATGCCGCGCTTGCCCATGCCGAAGTCCCGCAGCGTGCTGATGGAGAAGCGCCGGAGCTGCTTGGCTCGCTCCCCATTGCTGAACACCACGCCTAGGGAGGGGATGTAGGAGTGGGGAGGGGCGGGGTCAGAAGGAGTGGGGAAGGGGAGAGAAAGAGAGAGAGAGAGAAAGAGAGAGAGAGAGAGAGAGAGAGAGAGAGAGAGAGAGAGACAGAGAGAGAGCACTTAGAGAAATACAGAAAGAGAAAGAGACCAAGTTGGAAGAAGGTCAGAAGGAAAGGGGCAAAACGGATGTACAGAGAAACAGAGATGCAGAGACACTCTCATGAAGAGAAAGAGGCAGGAGGGAAGGAGGGGAAGTGAGATATGGGAGGTGGGAGTAAAAATTGAGAAGGATTCTAAGACTGAGCTGGAGAAGAGAGAAAAATATATACAGAGACACAGAGAGGGTCTGGAAGAGAGAAGAGGCTTTTACCAGGAGGCAGAGGCCTGGGGATTTTGAAGCAGAAATAATGGGAGATTCTAAGACAAAGGAAAATGAGAGGCAAGGAGAGGGAGAGACAAACACGGGGAGGCACAGAAGCTGAGAAGGAGAAAAAGACAAAACGACACATGGAGACAGAAGACCAGGGTTCCAACGCAAAACCCCCAAGAGCTTCTAAGAGATGCAGAGAAAGAAGAGATATCTGGTGAGAGAGAGCTGGGAGATAGGGCAGAGAGAAGCAGGGAGACGCAGAAACTCTAAGACACGTTGGAGAGGACACAGGGATACACAGGAACGGGGACAGAGGGGACAGAGGAAGGGCTCGGCCACAGCCTTGAGTGGGTAGGTAAGTTGGGAGGAGAATGCTGGGAAACTGAGGCCATCAAGTCTACTGGACCACATTCCCCCACCCAGAGTCCCCCTCACCATAGCCTTTGAAGAGCCAGTCAAAGGTGGCCTGCTCGCCTCGCCCACTGAATTCCTCAGCCTGGTCCACCAGAGCCTCCTTTACAGCCTCTTGTCCACACAGCACCACGACCCTCCGAGTGCCCAGGTGGACGGTGAACACTGGACCGTAGCGCTCGCTGATCTGATGGGGAAGCGTGGGAGTGGTGAGAGGGAGCCCCCCAGCTCTGAACTGACTCTGTTCCCAGACCTCACAGTCTGGGATACATTTTGCCCAAGTTCTGACAGTCCAGGAACTGGCCATCCCAAGATCTGGTCTTTCCTGGCTAGAACCCCAGTACTAAACCTTCAGAACTCCCCCTTCTCGCCCTGGCTGGTGAGGCTCGGTTGCTTGAGCGTCGTCCTGTGCACCAAGGGGTCACCAGCTTGATTCCCTGATTCCAGGTCAGGGCACATGCCCAGGTTTTGGACTCCAATGATGTTTCTCTCTCTTTCTCCCTCTTTCTTCCTCTCTCTCTGGAATCAATATAAACATACATTAAAAAAAACCAACCTCCTCCGTCCTAAGATTTCAGTCCAACCTTGCCAACCCCCTGCCACAAAGTCTCAGCCAGACTGGGCAGGCCCCCAACCCCACCCTGACACGCATTCCCCTGCCTGGTGACACCTTCATGAGGGAGCTGTACATCTGCTCTGTGTTCAGCTGCAAGTAGTTCCCGATGAAGGGCAGTGCTGGGGGACCAGGAGGCATCTTTCCCGAGAGCTTCCTTTGCCGCCAGACAGACATCAAGACCATGATTGTCAGGCAGGACAACAAAGCTGCCAGCAGCAGCCCCGAGGCCAGCATGACGGCACTGAGAGTGAGAGTCACATGGTGATGGCTGGGGTGGCTTGTCTTTATACTCTGTGGGAGAGAAGGGCGGCCTTTGGTCCTGATTATACAACTGTCTCACTTCACCTCCCAGTTACACTCCCCGCCACGTTCCCGCCTAGCTTGGGATGCAGCCAGCAATGGAAGAGGGAGGGACTCCAGGGCAGATTAACAAGTCTGAATTTGTGGCTTCTCCTGAGGGGCCAGCCCAGGACTGTGGACCTGGGGGCTGGGTGGATAGTAGACACATTTCAGAGCTGAAGATTCTGGAATATTTGCATGTGTGAGCCCCTGAGCTTGGGATTTGGGGCCTCAGAGTGAGAAAGAGCACCAAAGTTGTGGAGTTTGGGGTCTTGGGAGAGAAGAATGAAAGAGTTAAGGGTATTGGAATGAGACAGAACATGTGGCTGTGGATTTGGGGATCTTCTGCTGAGGAGGGATGTAGGCTTAACGGTCTCAGGATTGGAGATTCCAGAGGATGGATTTGAAGGTCTGGAGGTGAGAAGCACCCCAGCAGTGCATGTGGGCTTCCTGGGGGAAGAAATATATGAGGAGCCCAGCTGGGTCATGGAGTCAGCTCCTGACCCAGATGCTGACCTGCTTTTGTTTTGGGCATAATATTGCTTCTTGATGCCCAGAATCCTCATTGGAACCTCAAAGCGGAGTCAAGATGGCATGCCACAGAACTGCCCTTCTCCAGTTGGAAAAGGGAGAGACAACCAGAGCCACATTTCAGTGGAAATTTCCACAGAACTGGAGAAGAGTAACTCACGGTCTCAGTTGGCAGAGGGATGGGCCAGGACTTGGGAAATAGTAATGACAACTGCAATGCGGTACAAAAAAATCCCATCTGTCTGAAGGGTTATGATTTACAGAGAGCCACAGGGACTCCCTGCCCAGATCCTTAGGGAAACCCACCAAGTTGATTGTACCATTTCTATTGTTATTATGATAATAATTATTATTTACTAATGCTTCCCATTTTATAGAGGGTAAGATGAGGGCAGAGAACAGAGAGTGGGCAGGGGCACATGTGTCTCTCCTGCTCTCCACTTGTATTCCCCCTTTCTGGGATTGGGTTGCCACCAGTAGAAAGGTTGTATTTGAGGGTGTGTGTATTTTAGGGGTGATTCCTGGCTCAGCAGGGCTGCTATTAGCAGTGGGGGGGGGGGGGGGACCATAACAGGAGAGATTTGGGTAAGCGTCAGTGCTGGGAACAGAGGTGGGCCCTGAGATGCTGAGCGGGGGGGGTGGGGGGGTGGGGGGGTGGGGGGAGAGAAAGCATGAGTGACTCTGCTGTCCTTTCCTCACTGGCATTCTTTCTTAGTAAGAAGGACAGTCCCCCTTGGTGAGCACGAATTGTGGAGCTTGGGTCTGTTTGCAGGTCTTATGGAATCTTTATAAGAATGGGCTGGGTCATGATCGTTCTTCCTTTGCAGTTAAAACCAAGACTCCATAAAGCCACTTGCCGGAGGTCACAGGGAAAAAGTGATGAAGCTGGGCTTGGAATCCTCTCTCCTGCTTTCTCCACTGACTGGCCTCGCCCACCCTGGGGGCCACGTGGAGACCAAGTGTAGCAGCAGGTGGGTGCTGAGATTGGCATCGGCCTTGGCAGGTTCTGCTCTTGGCATCAGGTAGCCCTGGGACAGAGGGCCATCACGTTGGCATTGAGCTTGTGTCCAGGTAGACACTAGGATTGAAAAGAAGTTGACACTGAACTTGAAACCAGGAGAGCAGTAGTAGAGCACCGCTGGTGACAAGAGCGCTCTGAGAGTAGACCCAAGTGGCCATTGAGGCTGGCTTCCAGAAGGCATAGGGTGGCACCATGTGGGCTCTGAGGTGGATCCCAGCAGGCTCCAGGGCTTGGGTGGGGGACCCAGGCAGAGGGGTCATAGCCAGAACAGGGATCCTAGGGAGCTGTAGGAGCCCAGAAATGGCACCTGGCACTTTGTAGGTTCAAGGTGAGCCCCTATAGGGCTAAGAAGGACTTTCCATGGAGGGACAGGGAGTGTTGTGAGGGAGAATTGCAGGCAGAGGAATAAGGTGAGAGCCCCAAAGAGTAGGGTTGGGTGCTCCTAGAGTGTGCAGATCTGGGGCTGTGATCGCCCATGACCCTGGGGCCGTCAGCAGGAGTCAGGCCATATGGAGCCTCATGCAACTTGTTGGGGAGTTTGGATTCTGTCTAGAAGCAAAAGGAATCAACTATTTTCACTTAAAAGAAAACAAAAAGAGACAGATTCTATGGCGCCTTATTGAATGTTCTGTTAACACCTCCCTCGCTTTCCTCTGGACTCTCTGGCCTGTGCCCCTGTAGCTAGAGCTGGCTTTGCCCGGTTAGGGCCGCTGTTAAATTGCCTCCTTTGTATGTGCCCCGTGACCGCGTCTCCTACTCACATGGGGGCCTGGGACTCCCCAAGCCCCGGCACAGAAGTGGATGTGTTTTCTGCGCTGTGTGCTCTTGGAGGAATGAGCCCGGCTTCTTCTCCCTGCAGACACACGGGTGGCCCCGTTTTTGCTGTTGTGAATCCCAGGGCTGCACGTGTGCATGCCTCCCGGCACTCCGTGCGCAGGGGTTCCTGGCGGGCACACAGCTGGGATTGCAATCGTGGATCCCACTCTGCGGGGACTGTCCCGCCAGCGACTGTCCCGCCAGCGGTGCGTGAGAGCGCCCGCCCGTCGCCACGTGCAGCAGCATCTCACTGCGAGGGTGACCAGGCGCTGCTAGGCGCCCAGAGCGACCGCAGCTGACCCTCCCCTCGGACCCTCGGGTGCAGGGCCTGGGCTGACTGTATTCCTGAGTCCAGGAACAGTGGAGCCCGCTTTTCTGGAATAAATCAGAGACCCCACAGACAACCTGTGGTGGGGGGTGTTGTATGAGACCACCTCTTCCTCTGCCCACACCTTCCAGAGGCACCGCCTGGCGGTAATAAAACGGGAGGTCCGCCCTAACCGGTTTAGCTCAGTGGATAGAGCGTCGGCCTGTGGACTGAAGGGTCCCAGGTTCGATTCCGGTCAAGGGCATGTACCTTGGTTGCGGGCACATCCCCATTGGGGGGTGTGCAGGAGGCAGCTGATCGATGTTTCTGACCCTCTATCCCTCTCCCTTCCTCTCTGTAAAAATCAATAAAATATATTAAAAACAAACAAACAAACAAACAAACAAAAACCCGGAAGGTCCTCCCTGCGCCTGCAAAGACCATCTCCTGCGCTGGCTCCCTCTGTGTTTAAAGACGTCAAATGTGTGCCCACGGGGCACTCTGCGGGGACACTCCTGCCCAGATCTCCCCTGGCTCCTTGATCCCTCAGTCCCTTCAGGTCTGTGCCCAGGGGCCTTCTCTGACCACTTTTGTTGTCACGACTTGGAGATGAGGTACCACTGGGCAGAGGCCAAGGATGCTGCTGAGCACCCGACAATGCATAGGACAGTTCCCACAGCAAAGAGCAATCTGCCCCGAAGTGTCGTAGCATCAAGGCCAAGAAAGCCTGGTTTCCAGTGAGATGGGAGCTGGGCTAGGTGTTCTATTGAAGCACAGTGACCTCCATCTTGGGTAAAAACTGCAGTTTAAAATTTAACCCTGCTCTTCTGGCTTCTGTAAACGTTTGCTTGCTTAAATAATAGGGAAAAATAAGACTGCTCCCCATTCCAGAGAGGCCATAAACTATGCCCCAGACAGAGTTGTCAGTGCTGGCGCCGGGCCAGGCCTTGAGATACGGTCTCACAGCCTGTCCCAGCACACAGGACTTTTTCTCAGAAGGTCCGGAAGTCTCATTCCAAGTTTGGAAAACAAAGAGCTGAAAAACCTATAAATAAGGGGGACTTCCACCATATTGGCCCCAGAATTTGAGAAGCAAGATTTTCCTCTGGCCCGCTAGCACTAGCGAACAGGACTCCAAATAAATTTGGCTTGTTGATTAAGGCATCTTCTGATTTGCAATATAACACCATACACATTATGTAAGTTAGTCCTCAAAGAGTGAGGTATTATCATCACGCCCACTTTCCAGATGCGGAAACTGAGGCTCAGAGAGGGGCAGTGACCTGCTCAAGGTGCACAGCTATCAAGTGGCAGAGGAAGCATTTGAATGTGAGTCTGCTTGACTCCACTACCCCAAATGGTCTCTGGTTCCCCCCCTCTCCCTTTTCCTTGTGACTGACTGCCGCCAGGTCAGCTAGCTTCGTGCTGCAGCAGACGGGGCACCTAATCAAACCACATGCCGAAGACCTGTGGTGTGGGGAGGGCCTGGTGTGGGGAGGGCCTGGTGTGATCTTGGTACCTCCCACAAGCCTCTGGGACAGTGGGGGGTCTCCCCCTGACTCCCCAGCCCCTGAGCTCTTGTGGGTGGGGCAGCAGAGAGCTGACAGGGGCGGGTGTTGTCCTCCCTGCAGACACTGACTCAGGCCCAGCTCCTGGGCCTCCTCTGTGAGTTGGAAGCTGACAGCAGAGGGGACACGTGGGAGAAGGACCCTGTTATGTCTGATGTGATGTTCCTAAGCCAGAGGTGGGCTATGTGTGCCAAAGTTGAAGGCATATATTTGTATCGTGTGAGTGTGTGTGAGTGTGTGTGTGAGTGTGTGTGAGTGTGAGTGTGTGAGTGTGTGTGTGAGTGTGTGAGTGTGTGTATGTGTGTGAGTGTGTGTGTATGAGTGTGTGTGTGAGTGTGTGTTAGTGTGAGTGTGTGTGTATGTGTTTGTGAGTGTGTGTGTGAGTGTGAGAGTGTGTGTGTGAGTGTGTGTGAGAGTGTGTGTGTGTATGTGAGTGTGTGAGTGTGTGAGTGTGTGTGTGAGTGTGTGTGTGTGTGTGAGTGTGAGTGAGTGTGTGAGTGAGTGTGAGTGTGTGTGAGTGTGTGCAGCCTCTGAGCTCAGCACCTGACCTCTCCTTAGAGCAGAAGAGGTCACCACAGGAGGGGAGGGGCCCAGGCTCCCCCTCCCTGCCCCCATTGCCCCAGCTGCTCCCCATGGTGTCAGCTGTCAGCGACACAGGTCCTCAGGCCTCGCCCCTCTGCCAGCCAGTCACCCACCGAAGGTAAACATTTACCGAAGCACCAGGCCATGTTTGCTTAAGCCTCGGGGTCACTGCACACTGCCTCTGTCGAGTGGTCTCCCCTGCAGGCCGAGAGCAGGTGAGGTGGCAACAGTGACTCCATTTTGGCCCATTGTTTCTGTCTGTAACAAAACTGATTGGGCAGGAGGTTGTCCTGGCTGAGGGCGGGTGAGAGCTGTGGCTTCCTGGCCTGAGTGCCGCCTGCCTGTGGGGAAGGTAGAGATGCGTCTGGGAAGTTCAGTGGCCCCGCCTGGCTGGCGGGGGCCTTAGCCTTTATCCTGAGGCGATGGGGAGCTGTGGATGGCTTTTAGGCAGGGGGAGGCCTGCTCAAGGTTGAGGCAGCATGGAAAAGGGGGGGAGGGGTGGGGTGGGGGTGGGGAGCCTGGTTGCGGGGAGAGGAGACCACAGCAAGTTTGAAAGTGGTGCAGGTCTAACTAGAGGCCGTAGAAAAGAAGGTCAAACACAGAGGCCCCAAATATCTCCGCCAGGACATCTCATTTATTCATCTCTGGCAGCACAGAGGGAGCAGGGAAAGATTTATCCCACCCCCAGAGCAGCCCATGGGAGTGTGTGACGGGGGGGGGGGGGGGGGGGGGGGGGGGGGGGGGGGCATGATTATCTTTCCTGCTTCAAGGAACTCAAGAAATCTGCCCGCCCTACCCCCCAGGTAAATAGCGCCCTTGGCCGTGCTGCCTGCCCTTGGGTCTGTCTGGCCACCAGATGCAGAGAAGGGCCAGCCCCACAGGGCACTGGGCCTCTGCAGGGAGGAGGGGAGGAGAGGCACTGATGGGCAGGCGGGGGGGGGGGTGGCGGGGGGAGAAAGAAGATGGGGGAAGTGAACCCTCTAACCCTCGGCATAATCCCAGAAAGAAGAGGGAAAGTGGGGAATGTGGAGAAAGGGCCCACGTAGGACCACAGGCACGACCTTCTATTTCCGGATGGATGTGGGCAGGAAGACTTCAGGGGGAAACATTTGCCAAGAGGGCTCGTGAGAAATGACTCAGGGTTGCACAACGGCAGGCAATATGTGGGTTGCAGCCTGTGTAGGGCTTTACTTCCCAAAGCAGACAGGGCAGGTCGTGTTAATGAGGGTGTGAGCCACGTGCTCTAACCGCCGTGGCTCATGTAGGATGGTCAGGTGCAGGGACACCGGGCTGCGGGGTCCAGGAGACAATAGGGAGGGGTGGAGACTGTGGCAAAGCAGAGAGGAGCAGCCCAGGCCAGCTCCCGCTGCTTGCTGCCATGGAGGAACACAGGTCTGGGGTGACCACTGTTTCAGATATTTTCAAACAAATTTTAAAATTTGGATTTTTATATGACACGTCTGTGAACTGTAGTGAGTAGTTCGTGCTGCCTACTCTGTACAAGCAAGCAAACCTCCTCCGGCCACGGGGACACCCGTGCGCCCCTCTGCTCCAGGCCAACCTTGCCCGCAGCTGAAAAGGCACGTGGTGCTGCCTCCACTGGTGTCCGGGTGTGGCATTTACCCCCAGGTTCTACCGCTACGGGGATCCTTGGGCCAGCCCTTCCTCTCTCCAGGCCTCGGTTTACCCCACCTGTCTCAGGGCAGACGGTCTCCAAGGGCCCCTTCCAGCCAGAATTTTCTTCTCCTTCCTCGGCTTCCCCAGGTCACTGCTACCTTCCGTTGAGTAAGGCCCTACTATGTGCCAGGCCCTGGGCTGCTTCCCCCAAGATCACACAACTGTTCATACACCCAGACCTGTCTGACGCCAAGGCCACTGGCTGAGGTACCTTGTTCTCCTGTGTCCAGTGAAAGCCAATCATTAAAAACTCGGGTCATGCTCAGGGGAAGGACAAGGTGGCCGTGCTTTTAATGCTGCTCTCCAACGTCCAGGAAACCTGGGCAGCAAGTTTTGGTGGCTCTGGGCCAGTCCGGGTTTTGGGGGATTGGTTCCAACCTTGCACAAGGCAGGGGACTTAGCAAAAGGTAAGGAAGGGATGCTCTGGGGGCCTGGGGCGGGGGGCGGGGCTGGGGCGGGGGGCGGGGGGGGGGGGGTTGGAGAGTGGCAGCTTCACCTGGGCTCACCCACTGGGCCTGGCTGGGATGGGCAGAGGGAGGCCTGGGAAAGCGCTCCCCTGCAGGGAATGGGTGTTAGGTGTGTGAGGTGCCCAGGGCATGGCCCCTGGCAGGGGGCAGGGTGACTCCTAGTGCCGCCCAGGCGACTGGACAGGAACAGGTAGGCCCAGCTCATGGAAATGCCCCGCCCCTCCCCATTGAAGTGTCTTCAGTTACTTCACATTTCACCACTTTCTATTCAAGTGATGAAGTTGGAAACTAGGGTTCTCCTTTACCTCTTCTTCTTTAAGCCCCCCAATGCCACCCTGCGCCACATTCCACAGCCCCCTGCCAAGCTCAGGACCATGCCAGCTTCCCTGTGCCTCACCGCTGCCCGCCGCCCAGAGGTCTCCCGCCTCTTCCTCCTTCCAGTCTACTCCTCACAGCGCCTGGGGGATGTTCATCCAGCGCAGCCCTGGCCTCATCACTCCTCTGCTTAAAAACCTGTTGGTTTTTACTTTTAAAAAATGGTTCAACCTCCCCAGGGCACCGTGAATAAACCCACGCTGCTCTCTGTAACCTGCACACTGAGTCATTGGGCTCGCACACTCCGCCCCAGTCACCTGGCCCGGCTCCTGTCCTTCAAATGCCTGGAGTCCTGCTGGCTCTGGAGTCACACAGCCCTGACCTGATTCCCTGGTTCCCTGGTGACCTGCACCTCTGAGCCCCACTCCGCGGCCTCTGCGCGGTGTCATCTCCCAGCTGACTTCAAGGGAGCACCTTTTAGCTGGAAACCTCCAATCTCACAGAAAAGCGGGGAGAGCAAGGGGCTCCTTTAGCCTCCTGACCATTTTTACCAGCCTCCTCAACTGTGACAGCAAATCAGACAGGGGCACTCGCACATTTCAGCTTCTTTCCAAGCGGGTTATAAAATCAGGCCACAGAAGGGTTTTGTTCTGTTTTGTTTTTAATATATATTTTTTTAAAATATCACATATGTCTCCTTTCCCCCCTGATTGACACCCCCCCACTCCCACCCCAGAGGGCAAGCCCCCACCTCCCCAGTGTCTGTGTTCATCGGTTATGCTAATATGCACACATACAAGTCCTTTGGTTGATCTCTAATCTCCCCCTCCCCCTCCCTGCCTTCTCTCTGAGGTTGGATGGTCTGCTCAGTGCTACCTTGTCTCTGGATCTATTTTTGTTCATCAGTTTATGTTGATCATTATATCTTTCTCCAACTGGCTTATTTCGCTTAGCATAATGCTCTCCAGTTCCATCCATGCTGTTGCAAATGGTAAACGTTCCTTCTTTTTTTATAGCAGTGTAGTATTCCATTGTGTAGATGTACCATAGTTTTCTAATCCACTCATCTGCTGATGGGCACTTAGGCTGTTTCCAAATCTTAGCTATGGTGAATTGTGCTGCTATGAACATAGGGGTGCATATATCCTTTCTAGTTTCTTGGGATATATTCCTGAGAAAAAAGAACAAAGTAGGAGGGATCACAATACCAGATATCAAGCTATATTACAAAGCCACTGTTCTCAAAACTGCCTGGTCCTAGCACAAGAACAGACATATAGACCAATGGAATAGAACCCAGAAATTGACCCAAGCCATTACACTCAGTTAATATTTGACAAAGGAGACAAGAGCATACAATGGAATCAAGACAGTCTCTTCAATAAATGGTGTTGGGAAAATTGGACAGATACATGCAAAAAAAAAATGAAACTAGACAACCAACTTACACCATACACACAAAAAAAAACACCCACCTCAAAATGGATAAAGGATTTAAACATAAGACAGGAAACCATAAAAACCATAAAAATCTTAGAGGAATCCACAGGCAGCAAAATTTTTCCTTACATAATATTTTTCCACTATCCCCCCCTTTTTTATTTAATTATTAGGAGGCTTTTGGAAAATTTTTATAATGCAGTCTTGATAACTTTAAATTTTAATTTTTTGTACAAAAATATGACTGCTTTTAGGTTCATTGCATGTTAAGCAATTTTACCATAAAATGAACTACCAATAGAAATTTTAGTTAATACTTTAGAAAAAGCTTTTTGTCCAGTACAATTAAATTTTCTTGAATATTCACTTATTTCAATTAGCCAATTAATCTGAAAACTTGACTACTATTTTACTGTCAAATTTAATACTCTAACAACAATCTTAGTTTACCCTGTAAATATTAATGCAAAGGATTATTTGCATCCTTGAGAAGGCTCTAGCATTTCTGGTGTTAGACTGGATTTAGATATAGAGCTGCTGCTGTCAGCCAAGTCTCTGTTGCCTGGGTCCTGATCTGAGCTGGACCAAGTCTCTGTTTGTTGCCTGGGTCTCGATCTGAGCTGGGCATGGGGAGCACGAAGCAGCTATGGGGCAGGAGACCTCCCTCAGAAGAGGCGAAGGTTCAGGCCCCTGCAATGTTGGGGGGTGAGGGTCTGTGCCCCACCTCTGTTGATCTCCACGTTCTCTCCTGATGGCCCCACTGCGACTGTGCCTGTCTTAGGTTGTTCCTTCCCTGAGGAATCTTACCTGTCTCTGGCTAACCAGCCATCCTCTGGGGCCAAGCAGGGTGATGTGAGGTTCAGTTCTGTCTCCTTGGTAGCCTATGCCCCCATGGCCTCCACGCCCAGCACCTGCCTTGCGATCCCCTCGCCTGCTGGTGGGGCCCTGGCATTGATCACATATCTTGGGGAACCCAGGTTTCTTCTCCAGGAAGAGCCCAGCTCACACCATTGGGCAAGAGACAGATCCATGGTACCAGCCACCACGAGGCTTCAACCTCAGCATGAACAGAAAGCTCAGGCAACAGCTGTGGGAGGGTCCCTCTTGGCAAAAAGGGCAAGAGAGGTCAATATAGAATGCTCAAGTGCCTTCCCAAGTGGCCTCAACTCCTTTTTAAAATTGCTGCTAAACATTCAAAGAATTAGTCTGTAAGTTTGTTTGGGATAATTGTACAATATGCTGTTGTAAAATATCAAAAATTATAATGACATTGTAGAATAATATCATGTAAGGATATTCTTTGTTCTAGGCCATGGCAATTCAATTTCAAACTGAAAGAAATATTTAGAAATATTTAGTTACTTCGTTTTGCCCTTCTTAGAGGTCAAACCTTCATAACATTTAAAATATATTTATTAATTTTTATTTGATAAGGCTTTCCATGCAATTTTAAGTATATTAGATCTGTTAAATTTAAAAAGATTTCCTTTAGGACGAGAGAATAAATTTCTTGTATTACTCCAGGCCCTTGGAGCTTTCCAAGAATCATCTTTTTTTTTCTTTTTTTTTTTTGTGTAGGGGTGAGGTGGGGGCAGACATAGAGGATAGTGAGGGGGGTTAGAGATCTAGGAGAGTGAGAGAGAGAGAGAGGTCAGAGACAGAGGAGAGTAGAAGTAGAGGAAAGAGGAAGCAAGACAGAAGGGGGTTAGAGGTGTAGGGGAGAGGAGGGGGCAGAGATAGAGGATAGTGAGGGAGGCTAGAGATCAAGGAGAGAAAGAAGAGAGATGGAAGTATGGATCCCAAGAATCATCTTTGTTAAGACCTTGAAATTTTAACATGGAAAAAAACATCAAATATATATATATATATATATATATATATATATATATATATATATATGTATATATATATATATATGATTTAAAGATTATAATATTTTTGTAATTATCTTAAGATATCAAATTTAAACTTTTAGAACTGGCCAGTCAAATATTTAGCATTTTGTCATTTCAAAATATCTAAACTTTTAACTTTATTACTTATAGAATTAAGCAAACTTCCAAACAAAATGTTTTGCTGCCAAACGAGTTTGGAGGAAGTTTGTATCCATTCAAATGCAAATTACCACATTCCTTAGCTTACTGGGAGAGTGGGCTTCCATATTGGATCTCCACGTGTCTCCCTTTCCCCACATCCTGCTTGCTTCAGGGGAAACATCAGCAACAAATTTGGCTGAATTTCTTTTCATGCTTAAAAGATAAAGACAGATCTCAATTTTTTTTCTTTCTTTTTTGCTTTCCAAAGTAATAACTAACACCCAATTTGGCCAAGATTTGAATTTCTCTGCGAGTTCTTTTATAATTTTTAAACAAGGCTTTAAGTAATCTCATTGCAAGAGAGCGGATAGCCTTGCCCTCTCCTGCCACCTTTGAATTTCTCCACACCAGAGGCAGTTTCAGCAGTGGAGTTTCACTTCTTATTACAGATTTTAAATTACAAATACAAACTAAGATTTTAATTTGAACAAGAAACCACATTCTTTAAGCATGCAAACCAAAAAGTCTATAATAAAGTTTTACTTTATATTTATAACCTAATTCTTCCCCTTTAGCCTGGCTGAAAAAGACATTCCCACCCTACTTACAGATCGCGACTCTGCAGTTGGCCGTGGGCTTTTGCGTGCGGTGAACTTCCCTCACCTTTTTTCCGTGAATTTTCCACACCTTTTCTCGGTGTAATTTTTTTCCTTCCTTCGCGCTTAGGCGAAAAATATCTTCTCCTCCAGAAGTCCCTCGGTAGGCACCAGATGTGGGATCCCCTTTCCACGTCCCGCGTGGTTCAGGTTCAGGGTTCGAGTTCTGGAGAAGGGACGCACACAAATGAAAAGAGGCTAGAAGAAATTTAATTTGGCGATATGGGGGGCCAGGCGGTAGTCCAACTATAGTGGAAGAACTACTACTCTGCTCTGGCCCTGCCATCCCTTTTATTGAGGCTATGGGGAAAACACCCATAGTGCTTAGGCAGAAAATAACAGAAATTTACATGGGACAAACAGAGGTGGAGGCTGCCTCAGCTAACAATGTCTCAACTAAACAGTGAGTGGTTAGAGCAATTAAGGTTGTTAACCAGCCTTCCTGGCTTCCTGTCAACATCTCTCTATTAGTGAAACAGTGATTGGTTTCCCGCAATACCATGATTTTAATCAGTTCTTGTCATTGGGTATTCAGGTTATTTCACTAGATTTTTTCAACTAATAATTTTTTCAACTATTGCAATGAATATCTTTATAAGTTAATCTAAATGTACATCTCTGTATTCCAAAAAGTTTGTTAGAGTGCTTGATTTAATGAGTATGAACATTTGAGGATTTTGGCACAGGAAGTTGCCCTCTGATTTACCTTCACCTCAGCTGTTATTGAAAATGGATATTTACCCACATCCTTTTCAATAATGGGTGATTTTTAGAAATACCACTTTTGAAAGTGAAAACTGGTATATTTATGTGTTTTGTGATGTTTACAGTGGGTTAAATATTGTCAATGTTTTCAAGTGTTATGTACTGCCACCTAGTGGTAGCTTTATGTAAGAAACGGGTAGGTCATAATTTATTCAGTCCAAAGTACTGTATTTTTCCATGTATAAGCTGCCCCCCATTTTTCCAACCCCAAATTAAGAAATCAATATTTTAAACATAAAACAGAACACATTTTTATTTAGCAATTACCGCAGTAATGTTTACATACCAGGACTATGATGTGCAGCATCACTTTATTCACTTTATTCAGCCTCTGTTGCATCACTGCTCTTCTTCATCACTGCTAGTTCCAGACATAACAATTTCTTCAACTTCCATTGTATCACTGCTGTCTTCTGAGTCACTGTCTATATATGTGAGACCATCCTCACAAACTGGTGGCATTTTCTGAGCTAACTTTGTTCGTGTTCTCATGCCAACCCTTCTCTCCTCATGAAATTGAAGCACCATTTTGCCTTTCCTATAAAATCAACAATGTTTATTTCTCTTGCAAACATTCTTTAAAAATATATATATATATATATATATAATTGATTTTTTACAGAGAGGAAGGGTGAGGGAGTTAGAAACATCGATGAGAGAGAAACATCAATCAGCTGCCTCCTGCACACCCCCTCCCTACTGGGGATGTGCCCGCAACCAAGGTACATGCCCTTGACCGGAATTGTACCTGGGACCCTTGAGTCCGCAGGCCGACGCTCTATCCACTGAGCCAAGCCGGTTAGGGCTCTTGCAAACATTCTTGCCTGACACTGAATAAGCTTGGTTGACACACATGAGCCACTCTGGCGCTGCTCCATAATCCAAGTCTTAAGCCTCTGCTCCAAGTTTGCCCATTTTGCTGGTTTTTCTCCTAAGGCCTTCTTCTTTTTTGGCATTTACGAGTTGTTCTTCCTGTTTTCTCCACTGTCTGATCATACGCTCAGTGGGGGGAGGGGGGGGGCGGTCCAAATTGTCTCTCTGCAGCTGTATTTCCATGCTCTCTTGCATAGCTGATTATATTCAGTTTGAATTTTGCAGAGTAAGGCCATCATTTACCAGTATTTATCTTCTTATTTATTTATTTTTTTACATCTTTATGGGCTCAGAACACTCAGGTCCCTATTGCATCTGCACACTCTCCACCTCCACCTCCAATTACGGCATCAGCTGATGTCAGTAATAATAAGGCTATGATTGGAGGGAGCTGTTTGACAAGGTATGGACAGCTATGCACCCATGTGGTTCCCTCCTTGGCTGACTTCCATGTATAAGATGCCCCTCGATTTTCAGTCTAACGATTTTAGGAAAAAAAATAGTGTCTTAGACATGGCAAATATGGTAATACAACCAGTAAAGGGCAAATATAAGAACTAGAAGATCTAAGCCAAGTTTCAATTACCAAGAAGGATCTGAAAAATTCTTTTCTAAATCAGTGTCTGTTAAGCACAACAATATAGTCAAATGGAATGAATGAATTAATAATTCTCTGGCTATTCTGGCAAAATCAGTAAGACCTTTTTTGTTTTCATTCTTATACTGAAAATATTTCTATATTTGCTCAATGCACACAATAAGTCATTTGAGGGGAAGGTATTTTGTACCTACATATTTTGTACTTATTATACAAAAAATTAATTTAGATAATTAGCATTTCTTTGAAAAAGTATAGACTTTCCTGATGTCTTTCTGAATAGAATGCTCATGGTAGGTGTAAGAGAGTGAACTTAATCTTACTTAGCAGAATTCAATACTGTTTTTTTGTTTTTGTGTTTAACCCTAGGTGAAAGCAAATCTTTTTATTTTTCTAAAGACAGGAATTTTAAGGGAGGATCTTTTTCTTTTTAAAAAAATTTTTGTTGTTAATCCTCACCCGAGGATATTTTTCCATTGATTTTTTTCTTTTTTTTTTTTTTTTTTAGAAAGAGTGGAAGGGAGGGGTAGAGACAGAGAGAAACATAGATTGAGAGAGACACATCAATTGGTTGCCTCCCGAATGTGCCCTGAGGGGTCAGGGATTGAGCCTGTAACCGAGGTGCATGCCCTTGACCAGAATCAAAACCCTTAAATCCGAGAGCTGACACTGAGTCTCTACAATGAGTCCAACTGGCTAGGGCAAGCATATCTTTTTAAGCATTTGAGTGCCTACTCTAAGTATGGGATTCAGAAAGGGCATCCCAGCCAGGGAATATGCTTTCTGCCCTGTAGGAGTCAGGAAATAAATAATTTCTACTCAGTGAATACTCAAAATGACTGCCATGTGCAAAATCCCTTGAGCACACAAAGACAAAACAATGTGCTGTCTGGAAGAAAGGGATTGAAGAGACCAGGCTGGCCATTTCCTCACATGCTATTTCATGTAAGTGTCAAAACAGTCCTACTGGGGTTCCTTATTTTATAGGTGAGGGAACATTTGGATTCAGTAGCAAAGCATTTGTCTTGGACTCAGAGGAGCCAACCGAGAGAATGTGACAGTAGGACTTCTTAGTGGTCAGTATTTACAGATGATTTGAGATGGTATGAAAGACTACAGATTAAAAGCACGCTCTAAATACCAAATCAGATATAATGTAGCTAGTATTGAGTAAAAAGATGTGCAAGCCCTCTTTGGAGAAAGTTTTAAACCTTTATTGGAAGTCATTAATATGGCTGGCATGGCTCAGTGGTTGAACATCGACCTATAAACCAGGAGGTCACAATTTGACTCCCAGTTGGGACATGTGCCCGGGTTGTGTGCTCGGTCCCCAGAGTGGGGCAGGTAACAGGCAGCCCATCAATGATTCTCTCTCATTATTGATGTTTCTATCTCTACCTCTCCCCTCCTCTATGAAACCAATTATATATATCCAAATCAAGGGACCTATGGTGCTCATGAAAATAAGGAAGAGTCGGTATTGTAAATGTCATTTCCCCACAATTTGATGCAGCATTAATGCAAATCCAATTAATATCCCAAGAGCTTTGTTTCTTTGTTATTGAACTTGATGGTCTGGTTCTAAACTTTATGTGGAAGTTAAAGGCAAATGATAACCAAGAAGGAAATGAGGAAAACTTGCCCTGTCAGATACCAAGACCTTTAATAACAGGGCAGATTTGGTGCAGGAATAAACAGACCTTGGAACAATATCGAGAGAGCAAATCTACATATAAGAAAACTAGATGCCCTGGCCAGTTTGGCTTAGTGGATAGAGCATTGGCCTGTGGACTAAAAGGTCGAAGGTTTGATTCCAGTCAGGGGCACATGCCTGGGTTGGGGCTTGATCCCCAGTAGGGGGCATGCAGGAAGCAGCTGATCAATGAGGCTCTCTCATCATTGATGTTTCTGTCTGTCTCTCCCTCTCTCTTCCTATCTGAAATCAATAAAAATGTATTTTTTAAAAAAGAGAGAAAACAAAAAGAGAGGTAAGGGCCCTGCTTACCCAGGGACCTGAGGCCCAGTTAAAACAAACAAAAAAAAAACACAAAAAAACTAGATTTGCCCAACCAGGTGTGGCTCTGCGGGTCAAGCATTGGCCCAGGAACCAGGAGGTCACTGGTTGGATTCTGGCCAGGGCATATGCCTAGGTTGTGGTTGCAAGCTCGATCCCCAGTAGGGGGCGTGCAGGAGGCAGCTGATCAATCATTCTCTCTCATCATTGATGTTTCTATCTCCCTCTCTCTTCCTCTCTGAAATCAATAAAAATATATATATTTTAAAAAACTAGATTTATGCTAGAATGGAAATAGGATATTTATCTAATGCTACACATGAGTATCATTTCTAGGTGGATTAAATGTGGACTTATTGGGAAAGGCAAATGTAGACTGTTTTTAGAAGGAACTATAGGAACTAATTTTATAACCTTGGGTTAGAGAAGGATTTCTTAAAAGTATACACAAAAGGAAATACCACTAAATGTGAATACATTAAATTAAGAACTGTTCATTACAAGACATCACAAAGAGCTCTAGCTGGGTGAGTCAGTTGGTTGGAATGTCGTCCCATACACCAAAAAGATTGTGGGTTTGGTTCCTGGTCAGGGCACAAACCTAGGTTGCGGGTGTGATCATGGTTGTGGGCATGCAAGAAACACCAATTGATGTTTCTCTCTCATCTGATGTTACTCTCCTCCTCTCTTAAAATAAAAAATCCTTGGGTGAGGATTTTAAAAAATAATAAAAAACACCACAAAGAGAGAAACCCCAAACTGGAGGAAGATACTTAAAACTGAAAAGGGATGAATGTCAAGAATATGTAATAATCTACAGAGAATGACAGAAACCCATTAGAAAAATGGGCAACAGACATGAACTGCCATTTCACAAAAAATAAATATATGAAATTATAATTAATTCCATTAATAACCTAAGACTTGCATATTAAAAATCACTGGTGACATTTCACACCTACAAAATTGGCGCACACAAAAACATTTGATTAGTCAGCTCTAAGTATTGGCTAGGATATGGTGCAATGAAAAATACTGCTGAGAGGGATATATATTGGTACAGCCAAAATTAAGTGTTCCTACATATATCTATATATACACTAGATAAACTATCTCTGCACTAGGATGCATTTGTAAGAATATAGCAGAATTTCTAATAGCAAAATTCTGGAAACAGTTCTAATGTCAACCAGCCACAGAGTACATCAATAGAACATTTGTACAATGAAACATGTAGCCTGAAGATACAAGAATTCTAGCTGCACACAGCAACATAAACGTTAAACATATGCTGACTGGAAAAAGCAAGTCATAGAAGAATTCAGACAGTTTTTTTCCATTTTTGCAAAGTTGCAAAACAGGCACAATTGTGTGAATGTGTGTGAGAGATTCCTATGTTGGGGAAACAATAGAAAATACAAGGAAATCATTAACAAGATCCGACATCGTAGTTCTGCCGGCCAGGAGGGAGAGGAATACAGCCACGGCAGCGTTCCACAGGGGCCCCTAACGTGTCCCGTGTATCTGTTCCTCAGAATGGTGGTACCCACGTGCCTTTACTCTTTAAACTAATGTACATTTTAATACTCTGTAAAAAATAAAATCAGCCTGAGAGTAGGCTTTTTATTGTATGTCTAACTGAATTCTAGACCATTTAAGCTCCATCATTCCTAGGAAATGATACAAGTATTTAAAATAATACTTAAGGCATTTCTTCCAAAACATTATAAATGCTACTTTAAAAAAACACCAGTCTTCTATTTATATTTTTATTTTTCCTTGAGTACAGGTCACTTGAAGTGGGAGATAACATTTTGGGGCATGGAGATAGCAAACAGGTAATGTTACAAACAGTCTCCTGCTTTAGCAGATTCTCAACATGGAAGAAAGGTAGTTTGAGAAGACATATTTTAAAGCGACCATTGTTACATTTTGTTTCCAATTTTTAAATAACACCAAAGGAGATCATAAGGTTTACATTTATTAGAAGTGAGCTCATGACACTTCCTTCTCTGGGAAAGTGCTGGGTGGTGATGTTGGGAGGAGTGCCGATACCAACCGTGGTCAGTGCCAGGATAAACATCCCGAAACTTGGAGCTGCATGTGCGGCCACTCGAAAGTGCCATGTTTATTGTCTTGGATGGGATGCAGTGATCATTACAAGTAATACTTGGACGTAGACTGAACAGCCACCCTCCCTCATTGGATGGGCCATTCAGGAATATTCTGCCCAACACCTTTGGACTTAGGTCGTAACCTACCTGTGCCAAACCATTTATGCCCTTTTTATGGTGGTGTGATGCCTCTTTTCCAAATCTTGGAATTGTGACCTCAGTTGGAGCCTGTGTCCTGAAGGAAGTGGCTCAGATGGAGGTCACTAGAACCTGCGTTGTATTGGGATAGATTGGACCCTAGCACAGTGTTGGAAGCAGCTACCAGTAGATGGCAGGCCACGCAGGTTAAGGGAGTTAGTGTGGGGTGGCAGTGGATAGTGTCTTCCAATACCTGGAAGGCCCCAGTTGCCAATGGGCTCTCTGCGTTCACTCTTTCAGGAACTGCTGAGTTGCCCGATAGATACCAAGCACTGTTCTGGTGCCAAACAAAAACAATTCCTTCATTGTGTGATTAGTGAAGAAATGAGAAGTTACTTTTTCCTTGAAGTAGTGGATATATTTTCATCTCTTTGGAAGACTCCTAATCTATGAATGAGTTCTTGTTGGATTTTATGAAGATTACTTCGTTGAAGATGTAGCTCAGAAATGTCACTGTTTGAAGTGTTTGTGCATGTGTACATTCCAGGGTTAGCCTCCAAGAGGGTGCTCCAGTATTCAGGAAGTCTCAGAACAGGGGTTTATGTGAGGTCGGGTACCCTGGCTAGCATCAGGTAGGATTTATTCATTCATTCATTCATTCATTCATTCATTCAACAAACATGCTGGCCACTGACATAGGTGCTAGAAATGCAGCACTGAGTATGACAGACAGCATCCCTCTTCTCCAGAGCTTGCTGTAGTGAGGAAATACAGACAATAGTCAAATACACCAGTTGGTGTTGAAGTTATCCAGTGAAATAGAGCAGGGTAGTTTTATTTTTTTAATGTTTTTAAAAATATATATTTTTATTGATTTCATACAAGAAGGGAGAAGGAGAGAGAGAAACATCAATGATGAGAGAGGATCATTGATCGGTTGCCTCCTGCTCGCCCCCTACTGGGGATGGAGCCCGCAACCCAGGCATGTGCCTTTGACTGAAATTGAACATGAGATCCTTCAGTCAGCAGGCCGACACTCTATCCACTGAGCCAAACCAACTAGGATGAGCAGGGTATTTTTTTTATTAAGTTGATCAGGGAAGTCCTTTGTAATGTGTGGTTTAGACAGGTCTAAAGACAGTGAGGGAGTCAGCCATGTTGATGTTAAGAAGACCATTCTAGCAGAGGGAATAATCAAGTGCAAATGCCCTAAAGGGTAAGTGTAGCAGCAAAGGCTGGCAGGATGAGGGAAGAGATGGGTCAGAAATGGAATTAGGAAGGCATTTGGGGGTATGATTATGTAGGGATTTATAGCAAACAGTAACAGCTTTTAGCTTTGACAGGAAAGTTGGAAGGTTATAAGCCAAGAAGTGACATAATTTTACATTTCATCATTGGTTGTTATCTGAAGAATAAGCTGTTAGGGAGCAATTGTGGAAGGAGGCAGACCCATTGGAATGATTTTGCATTAGTGTAGGTGAGAAATTATAGTGGTTTATATTCAACTAGAGGCCCGGTGAATGAAAATTTATGCACTGGAGGGGGGTCCCTCAGCCCAGCCTGCCCCCTCTCACAGTCCGGGAACCCTCAGGGGCAGGAGGTGACCCGGTGATCAGGGGAAGGCGATGTCCCCATCACACCTCTGCTGCTGCCACTGCTGGCAGCGCAAGCCTCTGCTGGCCCTGGCTACCTGAGCCTTGGGCGGCCCTGGGTGGCTGGGCAGCCACCATCCATGGCATGTCTGTGCCTCAGCCCAGCCCTGGGCAGCTGGGGGGCTGAGGGGACTGGGGGACCCTGGAGGCAGTCGCGCGCGGGGCGGCTGGACCCACCTGGGGGTGGGCCCGGCCGAGCCACATGTCTACTGCCCTGTCAGGGCTGAGGAGACGGCACCACCATCTTGTGGCTGTGGGCACTGCCATCTTTGAGGGCGTGGCAGTCAATTAGCATATTCCCCTCTTATTGGCTGTGGGCACCACCATCTTTGTGAGGACGTGACGGTCAATTAGCAAATTCCAGCTTTATTAGATAGGATTACAGTGCTTTAAATTAAATTATTAAATAGCTGTGAAGAAGCAGTAAGATTTTGAGTATATTTTTAAGATAGAGCCAACATCATTTATTGAGGGACAAGAGGTAAATATGAGAAAAAGAAGTCAAGGGTATTTCTAAACAAACAAATGGAGTTGTCTTTTACTGAGACAAATGAAGACAGGAGAGAGAGGTGAGAACATTTTTTTTGGTGGGAGTGGAAATCAAAAGTTTTATACTGGGTATGTTGAGTTTGAGAAAACTAGCAGACCAAGTGGAGATATCAAGTCATCCTTTGGCTATACTTACTGGAATTCAGGGACAATATCAATGCCAGAGTTATAACTGTGGGAGGTATCACTGTCTAAATAATATTTAAAGCAGTGGGACCAGGTGAGATTCCAGAGAGAGTGATGATGGATAAAGAGAAATGATCAGCAGACTGAATCCTAGGGTGCTCCTCTGCCTAGAAATAGGGAAAATAGAATGATGCAACAAAGAAGACCTAGAGGAGGCAGCCTGTTAGGTAAGAGAGAGAAAGAGAAAAGGAAGAGAGGGAGGAAAGAGGGACAAAAGCAGAGAAGGGAAGAAAGGAAGGGGAGGGGAGGAGGGTATCTCAGAAGCTAAGGTTCACAAAAGAGGGAGTCAAGATGACTGAATTGATCATTGGATTTTTAATTTTTTTTGTTTATTGATTAAAGTATTATATATGTGTTCTTATTCCCCCATTGCCCCCTCAGCCCCCGCCCCACTCATGCCCTCAACCCCCTGGTGTCTGTGTCCATTGGTTAGGCTTATATGCATGCATACAAGTCCTTTGGTTAATCTCTCCCCCTTACCCCCACCCTCCCCTACCTTCCCTCTGAGGTTTGACGGACGGTCTGATCGATGCTTCTCTGTCTCTGGATCTGTTTTTGTTCATCAGTTTATGTTGTTCATTATATTCCACAAATGAGTGAGATCATGTGATATTTATCTTTCTCTGACTGACTTATTTCACTTAGCATAATGGTCTCCAGTTCCATCCATGCTGTTGCAAATGATAAGAATTCCTTCTTTTTTTATCCTAGTATTTCATTGTGTAGATGTACCACAGTTTTTTAATCCCCTCATCTGCTGATGGGTACTTAGGTTGTTTCCAAATCTTAGTTATGGTAAATTGTGCTGCTATGAACATAGGGGTGCATATATCCTTTCTGATTGGTGTTTCTAGTTTCTTGGGATATATTCCTAGAAGTGGGATCACTGGGTCAAATGGGAGCATTGGATTTGACAATCTGGAATTCATTGGCGACTTTGAGTAGTATGATTTTAATGGTGTGGTGAGGATAAAGGATGATTGGAAATGAGTTCAGAATGGAATGGGAGGAAAGGAGGATATTTTTTAATTTAAAATTTTTGTTTTTACTGATTTGAGAGAGAGAGAGAGACATGGATTGATTGCCTCCCACATGGGCCCTGACAAGGGATCAAACCCACAACCCAGGGATGTGCTCCCCTTGCTGTAGGAAACAATGCTCCAACCAGCTGCGCCACATGGGCCAGGGCGGGAGATAGTGACCTCATTGAGGTTTCCACAGCCCTGACAGTAGAACGCCCAATTTTTCTCACATAGTAAGGCTGTGTTCTCATATGGTGCCTGGAGGGCTTAATGGACTTTTACCAGAACTTGGTGTGTAACTACTTACCGAGAGCATTTGTAACTGCGAGTACTTAGCAAGGACACAAACAATAACTCAAAAACCTGAGTTTGAGTCACACTTACACTGTGGAAAAGTTCATTCATCTCCACGTATGAAAATACTCCTTTCATTCTGGATCATTTTTTGGGGGGAGGGAGGCAACCATGTAGAGAATTCTTTTGTACAAGTAGAGAATAGTGACCAGTGAACTTGGCAACAACTTAGATGCAAAGTTCCTTCCACCTTTCCCTAGAAACCAACCAGAGCAATGGAAAGCAGGGGGGAGGGGGGGAGGAGGAGGGGGGAGCACACCCTCTGTATGTTTCCTAGTGCTGCTCTAACAGAGTACCACAAAAACAACAAATGTATTGACTCACAGTTCTGGGGCCTAGAAGTCTAGGTGCAGAGAGGGCCCTGCACATGTAAGGAGTCAGCCTGCCAAACATTTGACATGAATTAAAAATCAATAGACAATGAAGCACTTACAGTCATCCCTCCTTATCCATGGGGGATACATTCCAAGACTCCCAGTGGACGCCTGAAACCTCAGATGGTACCGAACATGTACTATGTTTTTTCCTATACAAACATATCTATGATAAAGTTTGATTTATACATTAGGCACAGTAACGGATTAACAATAACAATAATAAAATAGAACAGTTATAACAATATCCTGTAACAAATATTTTGTGAGTGTGGTCTCAAAATCCTACACTGCACGCACCCTTTTGTGATGATGTGGGATGATAAAATGCCAACATGATGAGATGAGAGGAAGGGAGGTGAATGACAGGCATGTGACTTAGTGTTAGGCTACTATTGACCTTCTGATGATCATCAGAAGGAGGGTCATTTGCTTCCGGTGATCCTGGATCACTGAACCATGACAATGCCAATGGTTGGGGAATTTTAATATTTTTATTTTATTTTAATTTTAGTTTCATATATATATATATATATATATATATATATATATATATATATATTAATCTTTATTGTTCAGATTATTACAGATGTTCCTCTTTTTTTCCACCCATAGCTCCCCTCCACCCGGTTTCCACCCGACCCCTGGCCCTTGGCCCCCCCACTGTCCTCATCCATAGGTGTAAGATTTTTGTCCAATCTCTTCCCGCACCCCCCACAGCCCCTTCCCCCGAGAATTGTCAGTCCACTCCCTTTCCATGCCCCTGATTCTATTACATTCACCAGATTATTCTGTTCATCAGATTTTTTATTCATTTGATTTTTAGATCCACTTGTTAATAGATATGTATTTGTTGTTCATAATTTTTATCTTTACCTTTTTCTTCTTCTTCCTCTTCTTAAAGAATACCTTTCAGCATTTCATATAATACTGGTTTGATGGTGATGAACTCCTTTAGCTTTTTCTTGTCTGTGAAGCTCTTTATCTGACCTTCAATTCTGAATGATAGCTTTGCTGGGTAGAGTAATCTTGGTTGTAGGTTCTTGCTATTCATCACTTTGAATATTTCTTGCCACTCCCTTCTGGCCTGCATAGTTTCTGTTGAGAAATCAGCTGATAATTATATGGATACTCCCTTGTAGGTAACTAACTGTTTTTCTCTTGCTGCTTTTAAGATTCTCTCTTTGTCTTTTGCCCTGGCATTTTAATTATGATGTGTCTTGGTGTGGTCCTTTTTGGATTCCTTTTGTTTGGGGTTCTCTGTGCTTCCTAGACTTGTAAGTCTATTTCTTTCACCAAGTGGGGGCAGTTTTCTGTCATTATTTCTTCAAATAGGTTTTCAGTATCTTGCTCTTTCTCTTCTTCTGGCACCCCCATAATTCTTATGTTGCTAAGCTTTAAGTTGTCCCAGAGGCTCCTTACACTATCTTCATATTTTTGGATTCTTTTTTCTTTTTGCTCTTCTGGTTGGGTGTTTTTTACTTCTTTGTGTTTCAAATCTTTGACTTGATTCTTGGGATCCTCTAGTCTACTGTTGAATCTCTATATTATTCTTTATTTCAGTCAGTGTATGCTTAATTTCTGACTGCTCCTTTTCATTTTTTTGGCATTCTTACTACAATCCTTGAAGGTATCACTAAGTTCCTCAGAGGTTTCTAGAAGATTCTTGAGTAACCTTATAACTATGGTTTTGAACTCTATATCCAGTAGTTTGCTTTCTTCCATTTCTTTCATTGTGACATGTTTCTTTGTCTCTGCATTTTGGCTGCTTCCCTGTGTTTGTTTCTATGTATTGGGTAGCTGCTAAGTCTTCTTGAGTTGATAGAGTGGCCTTGTGTGATAGGTGTCCTATAAGGCCCAGTGACTCGATATCCCCAATCACCTGAGGTGGACACTCTTGGTGCACACCTTTGTGGGCTGTATGCACAGTCTTGTTGTAGTTAAGCCTTGATTGCTGTTGGTATCACTGGGAGGAATTGACCTCCAGGCCATTTGGCTGTGAGGACCAGCTGTATCTCCAATGGAAGAGCTGCTGTTCAGGAGACACCCTTATGGGGCAAGACTTGCTTCAGTGGGTTTTTGATGCTCACTGAGTCTGCCCCTTGAGTGTGTTGCTTATGGATGTGTAGAGTTGTAATCTGGACGGTCTCACACTGACCACTGGGTACACTAGCTCTTGGATCTCCAAGGAGGTGCAAAGTCAGCCACTGCCTGGAGCCACCCAGCAGGAGCTACAGAGAGATTTGCAGATTCCTCTTCTTTGTATCAGGTTTGGAAATGCCCAGATGAGGCCCAGCTGTGAGCCAGATAGGCTGCTGCTGTCGACCTTGGGCCTCTTTTAATAGCTTTGGGGCTCTGACCCAGTTGCTGCCTGTTTGACAGGTTTTAGGCTGAGAAAGAACAGGCCATTCATATTGAAAAGCCGCTGAGCTCAGCTTGCGTTGGGTTGTATATTGGGTGGGGTAGGGTCTCAGGGAATCACCAGGGCAGAGAAAACAGCAATGACTGCCAGTCAGTCCTGCATGGGAGAGGTCCCAGTGCAGGAACAAGGACCACTATGAGCACCTCCTTCTGAAAGAAAGCCACCCTTGCATTCCTGCTCCGATGCCACACAGTCCAGTTTCTCCCCATATGTGTCTGGGTCCCCCAGAGTCTCACCCGGAACTGGAGTTCAGAGCAAGTGGGAGCTTGTATCTCCCTCCCGATTAAAAAGGCAGCACACCCAGGTGCCAGCTCATTCCGCACCTCCTACCAGTCTCAATACGCTTTCTTCACCCCTCTGGTTGTGGTACTTCCACTCAGCCAGCTTTCCCATGGTTCTGGATGATAGTTGTTCTGTCTTTTAGTTGTAATTTTGATGTGGTTGTGAGAGGCAGCAAGTACAGGTGTTTACCTATGCTGCCATCTTGTTTCTCCCCCCCTCCCCAAAATTTTTATTACATATCTGTCAGGGCCAGCCTGACGGTTGAACCGGGTTGAGGTAGGGAGGTGGGAATTGAGAAAAGAAAGACAGGAAAGTGGGATCGGGAGGCCTGCGAGCCATTGACCGACTGCAGCAGCTTTATTAACTGCGTAATGCCTTTTATACACAAACACTGAATAGGAGGTCTGTCAAGAGGAATGTACTCTTTGTTCCTCTTAATCTCTAAGGGAGAGATAGAGCAGAAAGGCAAATTCTCGGTACAGCAAATCTCAGTAAATAGTTACAGACTTCCTGGTAAGCCATGAAAGGTTGCTCTCATTCTACTGATAATTGCCATCCAAACAAGTCTGGGAAAACTGTGTGGGTAAGGGAACTGAGCCTTGTCAGTCCCTTCGGGTGCAAGGACCGTGTCAGCTTACACCCGGTCTCCAACACATATCCAACATTATTAAATGACAAATAATTTGTTTCTCCTGGAATACATCTTAAGGCATCTTTCATTACTGAATGCTATTTATCTGGCCTATGTAGACTAAATAAGATATTATCTATTATAATCATATGAAGAACTTTAAGTTAATACCTAATGAAAAAATGTTAAAAATAGTTGGAATTGCCGAAACTGGTTTGGCTCAGTGGATAGAGCGTCGGCCTGCGGACTCAAGGGTCCCAGGTTCGATTCCGGGCAAGGGCATGTACCTTGGTTGTGGGCACATCCCCAGTAGGGGGTGTGCAAGAGGCAGCTGATCGATGTTTCTCTCTCATCGATGTTTCTAACTCTCTATCCCTCTCTCTTCCTCTCTGTAAAAAAATCAATAAAAAAATATATTTAAAAAATAGTTGGAATAGCCCGGCCAGTGGGGCTCAGTGGTTGAGCATTGACCTATGAATCAGGAGGTCACAGTTCGATTTCTGGTCAGGGCATATGCATGGGTTGTGGTCTTACCCAATGTGGGACTTGCAAAAGACAGCTGATCAATGATTCTCTCTCGTCATTGATGTTCCTATCTCTCTCTCCCTTTCCCTTTCTCTCTGAGTTCAATAAAAAAATATATATTTTTTAAAATCATCGGGATACTAATCATCTACAAATTTATGGGGGATGGAAGAGAACCTTGAACTCCAGGTAAGGAACTTGAGCCCCCTCAGTACTTTGATTTCAGCCTGTGAGACCCTGAGTGGAAAACCCATCTAGGATGTGCCTCAACTTCTGACCTACAGAAACAAGATAGTCCATGGGTACTAGATTAAGCCACTAGGTATGTTGTATCTTACTATACGGCAACAAAGAACTAATACAGATCGCCAACCGTGTTATTTAGAATACATTGTATATAGAGGTTGTGCCATAGGAAACTTGATGTTTGACTATCTTGGACATGCAAAATAGTGGCAATTTCCTAGAGTTCAGTGTATCCTTATGCTGATTAGTTCATTCTTTGTGGTTATAGGACTGAGCCTCAGCCGCTGTAGGACACCTGCAGTTGTCTGACACACGACTCTCTGTATAGGTAGTTCCTATTGTTGTTTGTTTCTGTGGGGCCAGCAAGAGAAACTCTGACTTCTTCCATAGTCAGCCTCTAAATCCGCTTGTAAAGAGGATTAGGTCAGGTTCACCTAAGTAATCTCTCTTTGGAAGTCTGTTTTGTCTGAAGTAAGTATTGCTACTCCATTTCCATTTTGTTTTGTTGTTCTTCTTATTTGTTTCTTTCCATTTGCTTGCTATACCCTTTTCCATCCTTTCAATCTGTTTGTCTTTCATTTTGAGGTGGGTCTCTTGTAGGCAGCATACATATGGGCCTTGTTTCCTTATCCATTCACCTACCCTATGTATTTTGATTGGAGAAGCATTTAATCCATTTACATTTAAAGTGGGTATTGATAGGTACATGGTTATTGCCATTTTATTCATATTTATGGGTTTTTTTCCTCATTAGGGGGCAGGATTAATAATTACAGAAATAAGAGAAAGGTGGACAATAAAGCTAACATTCATAATTAAAGTTCGAAGTAGAAAATCAACAATTTCCTAAAGTGAACACTCAAATCTAGACATTGAAAAGGCACATTTTGGACTAGGAAATATTGACCTAGAATGATGAGAACAAAGAGAGCTCTGTTTGCAGCAATGGCAGAGCAGATGTCTTGGGCCTGCTCTCTCATTGAAAACATCCCAAAAAGCTGGAGAAATTATACAAGGGTGGGCAAAAGTAGGTTTACAGTTGTGAGTATGCGAAATGTTTATTACTGTATTATTTATCTATTAATGTATTATTTATTATTAACCTACTTTTTCCCACCCCTGTATATCTGTTTGAAAGTATCAGAAAGCAAGCAATGCATAAGGATTTATGGGGTTAAAATCTATGATGAGGCTGCCCACATGGGGGCAGCCTTACACAGGCTGTCAGAGCCCATAGGAATGAGCAAGGTGTCTGTGGAAGGGGTAGGGAGAGTAGGGAGGAAAGGGAGGGAGGGAAGGAAAGAGGGAGGGAGAGGGAGAGGGAAAGAGAGAGAGAGAGAGGGAGAGAAGAAGAGAGAGAGAGAGAGAGAGAGAGAGAGAGAGAGAGAGGGGAGAGAGAGCGCGCGCTCAAGGGGAGGAAGGGTGTGAGAGTCCCAAGTGTCCATAGGAAAGGAGAGATGAGTTTGGCATTTGAGACCGCCTCTGCCAATTCTGAAAGTAGAGGCCAAGAGGTCTAGAAGCTAAACACAGTTTTTAACAGACGCATGGAGCTGAAGGAACAAAAATTAGAGTTGAGGGCTGCAAGGAAAAATTATACACCTCAGGTTTTAATTTGAAATTGGAAAGAGTTCATCCAGATTCAAATTGTTGGAAGCTGCCCATTGTCTTCACTAGCAGAGAGGTGTGGACAAGGAACCCGGAAGGCTGGTCAACCTTGAAGCTCTGAAAGGTCAGAGCCAACCACCCACTGTCTAGTTGAGACAATGGTAGCTAAAGCAACATCCACCTTTTAGTTTTATGTAAATTCTTGCTGATTGGCTATTACTGGAATTGCCTGCCTAAAGGCTATGGGTGGATCCCATAGTCTTAATAAAAGGGATCGCTAGGCCAGAACAAAGGAAGTCCTTCCCCTTGAGTTGGGCTCCCGCCTGGCCCCCAATATTTCCAAATTAATATTTTCTAGTCTCTTTTATTTGAGTGCGGCCTCCTCCAGAGCCCGAACCATGAACCTGAACCCTGAACCACGCGGGACATGAAAGGGGTTCACTACAAACTGGAGCCCAAACGTGGGACCTCTGGAGGGGATGATATTTTTGCCTAGAGTGAAGAAAGGAAGAATACACTGAAAAGGTGGGGGGGAAAATACACTGAAAAGGTGGGGAAAACAATACACCGAAAAGGTGGGGAAAAGATCACCATATAGGTGAGGGAAATTCACCGCAGGCAAAGCCCACGATCAGCTTCAGAAGTCACAATCTGTAAGTAGGGTGGGAATGTCTTTTTCAGCCAGTCTAATGGGGCAGAATTAGGTTATAAAGTAAACTTTATTATAGACTTTTGGTTTGCATGTTTAAGGAATGTGGTTTCTTGTTCAAATTAAAATCTTAATTTGCATTTGGAATCTAAAATCTGTAATAAGAAATGAAACTCCGCTGCTGAAACTGCCTTTGGTGTGGAGAAATTCAAAGGTGGCAGGAGAGGGCAGGGCTATCCGCTCCCCCGCAATGAGATTACTTAAAGTTTTGTTTAATTATCATATAAGAACTCACAGGGAAATGCAAAATTTGGCCAAATTGGGTGCTAGTAATTACTTTGGAAAGCAAAAATGAAAGAAAAAATTTAAGATCTGTCTTTATGTATTAAGCATGAAAAGATACGCAGCCAGATCTGTTACTGAAAACTTCCCCCAGAGCAAGCAGGATGTGGGAAAAGGGAGACAAGTGGCAATCCAATATGGAAGGCCACTCTCCCTGTATGCTAATTTAAAGTCTCCTTTCTCGCCATGAAAAAGTTTTAAAAGCTTAGAAATGTGTCTGGGATATCTGTGCACTTGTAAAGGGAAAAGCTAGTTTGGGACAAAATGTGTGCACGGTACAATTTCGGATATTAGACATTGGACTTGACTCTTTGCAAGGGGTATAGAAATGAAAAACCCAACACTGTTTTTTTTCTAAGAAAAATGGTGGATTTGACCAAAAGGAAAGAAATTCAAGCTAGTTCCAGCAACAGGATTCACATTTCCATAATAAAGAGTAGTTTTTAAAATGCTAATGAAGGATGTTACAAAGCTAACTTTTAAGGCCTTCAAGAAAATCAGTGAATTGTGTTACAAAAGAATATATCCAAAGTAAATGCCTTAAAATAATTGGAATTGGATTTGAAACTCAAAAATTGTTGAAAAATATATTATAAAAATCTAAATAGCCCAGGTGAAGGCTGGCTATGCCCTTTGTTAATGGAGGAAGGGGTAAACGCCCTTCCCTCAGAAGAATAAGTAATTCAGTTTCCCACCAGCAGCCATCTTTAAATAATGTTACAATTTTTGCATTTGAATACCTGAAAGTTTGCTACTCAAACTCCCCGCCCCCCAGCAGAAAAAAATCATGTTCGTTTTAAAATCAATTGGTTAAGCCCTTGCCGAACCTATTTTGCTATCCAGAAATGTGGGTTATGGCAGCTTAAAATTTAGCTTCCTTATGAGAAAAATCTAGAGGACCAAATTGAAGCTATTGATTGATTATGTCTTGTATTTTTGAAATTTATTCATTCACTCTTTCAGGAATTGCTTAGTTGCCCAATAGATACCAAGCACTGTTCTGGTGCCAAACAAAAACAATTCCTTCATCTTGTGATTAGTGAAGAAATGAGAAGTTAATTTTTCCTTGAAGTAGTGGATATATTTTCATCTCTTTGGAAGACTCCTAATCTATGAATGAGTTCTTGTTGGATTTTATGAAGATTACTTCGTTGAAGATGTAGCTCAGAAATGTCACTGAGTGTTTTTGCATGTGTACATTCCAGGGTTAGCCTCCAAAGAGGGTATTCAGTATTCAGGAAGTCTCAGAACAGGGGTTTATGTGAGGTCAGATACCCTGGCTAGCATCAGGTAGGATTCATTCATTCATTCAACAAACATGCTGGCCACTGACATCCTATTCCTTCACTGAAAATCTTGAAGCTTACCATGGAGAATCCACTCCCTGGTCCTTTCACTGTTATTCAACACTAGGGGCCTGTTGCATGACATTTGTGCACTGGGGGTGGAGGTGGGGGGGTCTGGAGGGTCCCCCTCAGCCCAGCCTGCATCCTCTCGCAGTCCAGGCCCCCTTGGGATTGGGCCTAAGCTGACAGAAGGACATCCCTCTCCCAGTCTGGGACCCCGTGCTCCTTACCACCCACCTGCAGCAGAGGCAGAAGAGGCTCCCACCACACACTCACTCACACTCACACACACACAAACTCACACTCACACACTCACACTCTCACACACACACACAGTCACATACACACACGTACACACACACTCACACACACACTCACATACACACTCTCACTCACACTCACACACACACACTCACACTCACACGATACAAATATATGCCCTCAACTTTGGCACACATAGCCCACCTCTGGCTTAGGAACATCACATCAGACATAACAGGGTCCTTCTCCCACGTGTCCCCTCTGCTGTCAGCTTCCAACTCACAGAGGAGGCCCAGGAGCTGGGCCTGAGTCAGTGTCTGCAGGGAGGACAACACCCACCCCTGTCAGCTCTCTGCTGCCCCACCCACAAGGAGCTCAGGGGCTGGGGAGTCAGGGGGAGACCCCCACTGTCCCAGAGGCTTGTGGGCGGTACCAAGATCACACCAGGCCCTCCCCACACCACAGGTCTTCGGCATGTGGTTTGATTAGGTGCCCCGTCTGCTGCAGCACGAAGCTAGCTGACCTGGCGGCAGTCAGTCACAAGGAAAAGGGAGAGGGGGGGAACCAGAGACCATTTGGGGTAGTGGAGTCAAGCAGACTCACATTCAAATGCTTCCTCTGCCACTTGATAGCTGTGCACCTTGAGCAGGTCACTGCCCCTCTCTGAGCCTCAGTTTCCGCATCTGTAAAGTGGGTGTGATGATAATACCTCACTCCTTGAGGACTAACTTACATAATGTGTATGGTGTTATATTGCAAATCAGAAGATGCCTTAATCAACAAGCCAAATTTATTTGGAGTCCTGTTCGCTAGTGCTAGCGGGCCAGAGGAAAATCTTGCTTCTCAAATTCTGGGGCCAATATGGTGGAAGTCCCCCTTATTTATAGGTTTTTCAGCTCTTTGTTTTCCAAACTTGGAATGAGACTTCCGGACCTTCTGAGAAAAAGTCCTGTGTGCTGGGACAGGCTGTGAGACCGTATCTCAAGGCCTGGCCCGGAGCCAGCACTGACAGCTCTGTCTGGGGCATAGTTTATGGCCTCTCTGGAATGGGGAGCAGTCTTATTTTTCCCTATTATTTAAGCAAGCAAACGTTTACAGAAGCCAGAAGAGCAGGGTTAAATTTTAAACTGCAGTTTTTACCCAAGATGGAGGTCACTGTGCTTCAATAGAACACCTAGCCCAGCTCCCATCTCACTGGAAACCAGGCTTTCTCGGCCTTGATGCTACGACACTTCGGGGCAGATTGCTCTTTGTGTGGGGACTGTCCTATGCATTGTCGGGTGCTCAGCAGCATCCTTGGCCTCTGCCCAGTGGTACCTCATCTCCAAGTCGTGACAACAAAAGTGGTCAGAGAAGGCCCCTGAGCACAGACCTGAAGGGACTGAGGGATCAAGGAGCCAGGGGAGATCTGGGCAGGAGTGTCCCCGCAGAGTGCCCCGTGGGCACACATTTGACGTCTTCACACACAGAGGGAGGCCAGCGCAGGAGATGGTCTTTGCAGGCGCAGAAAGGACCTTCCGGGTTTTTGTTTGTTTGTTTTTAATATATTTTATTGATTTTTACAGAGAGGACGGGAGAGGGATAGAGGGTCAGAAACATCGATCAGCTGCCTCCTGCACACCCCCTACTGGGGATGTGCCCGCAACCAAGGTACATGCCCTTGACCGGAATCGAATCTGGGACACTTCAGTCCACAGGCCGACACTCTATCCACTGAGCCACACCGGTTAGGGCGGACCTCCCGTTTTATTACCGCCAGGCGGTACCTCTGGAAGGTGTGGGCAGAGGAAGAGGTGGTCTCATAAAACACCCCCCACCACAGGTTGTCTGTGGGGTCTCTGATTTATTCCAGAAAAGCGGGCTCCACTGTTCCTGGACTCAGGACTACAGTCAGCCCAGGCCCTGCACCCGAGGGTCCGAGGGGAGGGTCAGCTGCGGTCGCTGTGGGCGCCTAGCAGCGCCTGGTCACCCTCGCAGTGAGATGCTGCTGCACGTGGCGACGGGCGGGCGCTCTCACGCACCGCTGGCGGGACAGTCGCTGGCGGGACAGTCCCCGCAGAGTGGGATCCACGATTGCAATCCCAGCTGTGTGCCGCCAGGAACCCCTGCCCACGGAGTGCCGGGAGGCATGCACACGTGCAGCCCTGCGATTCACAACAACAAAAACGGGGCCACCCGCGTGTCTGCAGGGAGAAGAAGCCGGGCTCATTCCTCCAAGGGCACACAGCGCAGAAAACACATCCACTTCTGTGCGGGGGCTTGGGGAGTCCCAGGCCCCGATGTGAGTAGGAGACGCGGTCACGGGGCACATACAAAGGAGGCAATTTAACAGCGGCCCTAACCGGGCAAAGCCAGCTCTAGCTACAGGGGCACAGGCCATAGAGTCGAGAGGAAAGCAAGGGAGGTGTCAACAGAACACTCAATAAGGCGCCATAGAATCTGTTTCTTTTTGTTTTCTTTTAAGTGAAAATAGTTGATTCCTTTTGCTTCTAGACAGAATCCAAACTCCCCAACAAGTTGCATCAGGCTCCATATGGCCTGACTCCTGCTGACGGCCCCAGGTTCATGGGCGATCACAGCCCCAGATCTCTACACTCTAGGAGCACCCAACCCTACTCTTTGGGGCTCTCACCTTATTCCTCTGCCTGCAATTCTCCCTCACAACACTCCCTGTCCCTCCATGGAAAGTCCTTCTTAGCCCTATAGGGGCTCACCCTGAACCTACAAAGTGCCAGGTGCCATTTCTGGGCTCCTACAGCTCCCTAGGAGCCCGGTTCTGGCTATGACCCCTCTGCCTGGGTCCCCCACCCAAGCCCTGGAGCCTGCTGGGATCCACCTCAGAGCCCACATGGTGCCACCCTTATGCCTTCTGGAAGCCAGCCTCAATGGCCACTTGGGTCTACTCTCAGAGCGCTCTTGTCACCAGCGGTGCTCTACTACTGCTCTCCAGTTTCAAGTTCAGTGTCAACTTCTTTTCAATCCTAGTGTCTACCTGGACACAAGCTCAATGCCAACGTGATGGCCCTCTGTCCCAGGGCTACCTGATGCCAAGAGCAGAACCTGTCAAGGCTGATGCCAATCTCAGCACCCACCTGCTGCTACACTTGGTCTCCACGTGGCCCCCAGGGTGGGCGAGGCCAGTCAGTGGAGAAAGCAGGAGAGAGGATTCCAAGCCCAGCTTCATCACTTTTTCCCTGTGACCTCCGGCAAGTGGCTTTATGGAGTCTTGGTTTTAACTGCAAAGGAAGAACGATCATGACCCAGCCCATTCTTATAAAGATTCCATAAGACCTGCAAACAGACCCAAGCTCCACAATTCGTGCTCACCGAGGGGGACTGTCCTTCTTACTAAGAAAGAATGCCAGTGAGGAAAGGACAGCAGAGTCACTCATGCTTTCTCTCCCCCCACCCCTCCACCCCCCCACCCCCCCCCCACCCCCCCGCTCAGCATCTCAGGGCCCACCTCTGTTCCCAGCACTGACGCTTACCCAAATCTCTCCTGTTATGGTTCCCCCCGGCCTGCTAATAGCAGCCCTGCTGAGCCAGGAATCACCCCTAAAATACACACACCCTCAAATATAACCTTTCTACTGGTGGCAACCCAATCCCAGAAAGGGGGAATACAAGTGGAGAGCAGGAGAGACACATGTGCCCCTGCCCACTCTCTGTTCTCTGCCCTCATCTTACCCTCTATAAAATGGGAAGCATTAGTAAATAATGATTATAATAATAATAACAATAGAAATGGTACCATCAACTTGGTGGGTTTCCCTAAGGATCTGGGCAGGGAGTCCCTGTGGCTCTCTGTAAATCATAACCCTTCAGACAGTTGGGATTTTTTTGTACCGCATTGCAGTTGTCATTACTATTTCCCAAGTCCTGGCCCATCCCTCTGCCAACTGAGACCGTGAGTTACTCTTCTCCAGTTCTGTGGAAATTTCCACTGAAATGTGGCTCTGGTTGTCTTTCCCTTTTCCAACTGGAGAAGGGCAGTTCTGTGGCATGCCATCTTGACTCCGCTTTGAGGTTCCAATGAGGATTCTGGGCATCAAGAAGCAATATTATGCCCAAAACAAAAGCAGGTCAGCATCTGGGTCAGGAACTGACTCCATGACCCAGCTGGGCTCCTCATATATTTCTTCCCCCAGGAAGCCCACATGCACTGCTGGGGTGCTTCTCACCTCCAGACCTTCAAATCCATCCTCTGGAATCTCCAATCCTGAGACCGTTAAGCCTACATCCCTCCTCAGCAGAAGATCCCCAAATCCACAGCCACATGTTCTGTCTCATTCCAATACCCTTAACTCTTTCATTCTTCTCTCCCAAGACCCCAAACTCCACAACTTTGGTGCTCTTTCTCACTCTGAGGCCCCAAATCCCAAGCTCAGGGGCTCACACATGCAAATATTCCAGAATCTTCAGCTCTGAAATGTGTCTACTATCCACCCAGCCCCCAGATCCACAGTCCTGGGCTGGCCCCTCAGGAGAAGCCACAAATTCAGACTTGTTAATCTGCCCTGGAGTCCCTCCCTCTTCCATTGCTGGCTGCATCCCAAGCTAGGCGGGAACGTGGCGGGGAGTGTAACTGGGAGGTGAAGTGAGACAGTTGTATAATCAGGACCAAAGGCCGCCCTTCTCTCCCACAGAGTATAAAGACAAGCCACCCCAGCCATCACCATGTGACTCTCACTCTCAGTGCCGTCATGCTGGCCTCAGGGCTGCTGCTGGCGGCTTTGCTGTCCTGCCTGACAATCATGGTCTTGATGTCTGTCTGGCGGCAAAGGAAGCTCTCGGGAAAGATGCCTCCTGGTCCCCCAGCACTGCCCTTCATCGGGAACTACTTGCAGCTGAACACAGAGCAGATGTACAGCTCCCTCATGAAGGTGTCACCAGGCAGGGGAATGGGTGTCAGGGTGGGGCTGGGGGCCTGTCCAGTCTGGCTGAGACTTTGTGGCAGGGGGTTGGCAAAGTTGGACTGAAATCTTAGGACGGAGGAGGTTGGTTTTTTTTAATGTATGTTTATATTGATTCCAGAGAGAGAGGAAGAGAGAGGGAGAAAGAGAGAGAAACATCTGTGAGGTCTGGGGACAGAGTCAGTTCAGAGCTGGGCGGCTCCCTCTCACCACTCCCACGCCTCCCCATCAGATCAGCGAGCGCTACGGTCCAGTGTTCACCGTCCACCTGGGCACTCGGAGGGTCGTGGTGCTGTGTGGCCAGGACGCTGTAAAGGAGGCTCTGGTGGACCAGGCTGAGGAATTCGGTGGGCGAGGCGAGCAGGCCACATTTAACCGGCTCTCCAAAGGCTATGGTGAGGGGGACTCTGGGTGGGGGAATGTGGTCCAGCAGACTTGATGGCCTGTTTCCCAGCATTCTTCTCCCAAATTACCTACCCACTCAAGGCTGTGGCCGAGCCCTTCCTCTGGTCCGCTGTGTCCCCATTCCTGTGTATCCCTGTGTCCTCTCCAACGTGTCTTAGAGTTTCTGCGTCTCCCTGCTTCTCTCTGCCCTATCTCCCAGCTCTCTCTCACCAGATATCTCTTCTTTCTCTGCATCTCTTAGAAGCTCTTGGGGTTTTTGCGTTGGAACCCTGGTCCTCTGTCTCCATGTGTCGTTTTGTCTTTTTCTCCTTCTCAGCTTCTGTGCCTCCCCGTGTTTGTCTCTCCCTCTCCTTGCCTCTCGTTTTCCTTTGTCTTAGAATCTCCCATTATTTCTGCTTCAAAATCCCCAGGCCTCTGCCTCCTGGTAAAAGCCTCTTCTCTCTTCCAGACCCTCTGTGTCTCTGTATATATTTTTCTCTCTTCTCCAGCTCAGTCTTAGAATCCTTCTCAATTTTTACCCCCACCTCCCAGATCTCCACATATCTCACTTCCCCTCCTTCCCTCCTGCCTCTTTCTCTTCATGAGAGTGTCTCTGCATCTCTGTTTCTCTGTACATCCTTGTTGCCCCTTTCCTTCTGACCTTCTTCCAACTTGGTCTCTTTCTCTTTCTGTATTTCTCTAAGTGCTCTCTCTCTCTCTCTCTCTCTCTCTCTCTCTCCCTCTCTCTCTCTCTCTCTCTCTCTGTCTCTCCCACCTCCCCGACTCACTCTGACCCCGCCCCTCTCTGGACACTCCCCACTCCTACATCCCCTCCCTAGGCTTGGTGTTCAGCGATGGGGAGCGAGCCAAGCAGCTCAGGCACTTCACCATCAGCACGCTGCGGGACTTTGGCGTGGGCAAGCGCGGCATGGAGGAGCGCATCCAGGAGGAGGCGGGCTTCCTCCTCGAGGCCCTTCGGGGCACGCGGGGTGAGCCTGGGACCCCACCCCCCACCCCACCCCCACCCCCACCCCCCCAGAGCAGAGGAGGAGAGCGCGTCTGGCCTGGAGGGGAATCAGGTTGGGGGAAGGCGTTCCTCGAATCTCAGACTGGCATCCGACCGCCAAGTTGACTCTCCCCAAATCCCTTCTCTCCCCCCTCCCAGGTGCCTTCATCGATCCCACCTTCTTCCTGAGCCGAACTGTCTCCAATGTCATCAGCTCCATTGTCTTCGGGGACCGCTTTGACTATGAGGACAGAGAGTTCCTTTCACTGCTGCGCATGATGCAGGGAAGCTTCCAGTTCACAGCCACATCTACGGGGCAGGTAACTGACCCCAACCTGGCTCTGCTGTGGCCCTTCCACAACCAGCCACCGCCTCCCTTACACCGACACCGGTGCCCCAGCCCCTATCCTCCTCCAGACCTGGGTCCCCTCAAAACCAGCCGTCTCCCTTGGACAACTGAACAGTTGAACAGGAACTCAGGACAGGTGCCCAATACCCAGTCTCCAATACCTGGAATCTCAGCTGATAGTCCCTTACCACAAAAGAAAGGGAAGGAAGGACATCTGGGTGTGTGTCTCAGTCCACCTCACCTACTGTTCAATCCTTGGACAGGAGCCCGCACGCTGATCCCGCATGAAAACGTAGACATCTGTTTCCATCCAGCCCCATCTAAACACTAGACCCCCGGACAGGGGCCTGACCGGTGCCGCCCTTGCCCCGGGACAGGCCCCGCTCCCTTCAGGTGCCGCCCGCTGACAGCTGTCCTCCCCCCTCAGCTCTATGAGATGTTCTCCTCGGTGATGAAACACCTGCCGGGGCCACAGCAACAGGCATTTAAGGAGCTCCAGGGGCTGGAGGCCTTTATAGCCAAGAAGGTGGAGCAGAACCAACGTACCCTGGATCCCAACTCCCCGCGGGACTTTATCGACTCCTTCCTCATCCGCATGCAGGAGGTACCTGCCAGCAGCCAGTGCAAAGAAGACCAAAGCCTAGCAGAGGAAACTCAGGCGGGGGGCAGGGGATGGGGGAGAACAGAGGCTCATTCAGATGATGCCCCCATCATAATCCTCAGGACCCCAATTATAATTCACTGTTCTCTCCACTGAGCTTTCACCGTGGGCAGGCTTGTGTGTGCAAATCATCATAATAAGCACATCTATGCTACCTCCGTGCACCAGACACCATTTTAAGAACTTAATGGTATTCACCTATTTAACACTCACACCAGCTCTTGGAGAAGGTTCTACTATGACTCCAATGTGACAAATGAGGAAACTGGGGCCCAGAGAGTATGAGTGCCATGCCTGAGGTCACGCAATGAGGAAGCAGTGGAACCTAGCTCCAACTCTGGTCTCTCAGACTGCAAGGCTGGTGCTTTTAACCACCATCTCTTTCCTTTCATTCCTCGGTTGTCAGGTACACCTGTGTGGACAGGTGACCTGGCTTTACTATGTGACATTGGAGGGTCCCCCCTCCTAACTGGATGGGCTTTATGGAGTCTGAAGTTCAAGGTGAAAGGACCAGGGAGTGTATTCTCCCTGGTAAGCTTCAAGATTTTCAGTGAAGGAATAGGATGCTGTTGCTTAAAATCCGGTCTGTGTCTCAGAAAATGTCTCTCTTCAACTGTCTCTGATGCATTCTATCATGGTCTCTCTCGCTCCCTGACTCTATTCCTTCATTTCTAAATATTTCTATAATTAAAAAGCAACAACTAAGTGGGTAAAGAACAGATAGTCAGCTGGGTAAGGAGTGTGCAAAGAACATTTGGGTAGAGCCACCAGCCTGGAAAAAGGCCTGGCAGAACTAGGGTCCCTCTTCCCACCTTTGGTCCAGATGTATAAGAAGTGGGTCCAGAGGGAAAACCCCAGAAGGGCCCTGAGAACGTGGGGGAGTGGGCTTGGCCTGAAGCCATCTCTCTCTGCAGGAGCAAAAGCACCCCCACACAGAGTTCCACTTGAAGAACCTGGTACTGACCACGCTAGGCCTTTTCTTTGCGGGTACCCTGACGGTGAGCATGACCCTGCGTCATGGTTTCCTGCTGCTCATGAAGCACCCAGATGTGGAAGGTAAGGCTGGAGGGGGCAGGGAAGTGAGGGCCACAGACCCTCAAAATTCCTCTGAGCCTGCTGCAATGTCCCCACCTCTTTCACATTTCTGGACCCTCAGACACACCCTGCTATCCAGAGACTGGGTGATGATACTTGCTAATAGGGACCAGGCACGTTTCATTCGCTGTTAACAAATTGAAAATATCTGAACTGATTGGTAAATAGCTCCACCAAGTGCCCACTACCTGCCCCTCCAGGCCATCCCCAAGACTCCTCCCTCCCAGCTTCCCCCATGAGTCTGGCACACCAGGTTAACAGGACCCTGCGCCAACAATGCTTATGACCAACCTGTTTCGATGATCATCTGAATGATCCAGTTGCACATATTTGGGCTATCATTCCTGCCCCAAGACCCCTAGATACCTAAACATATTCCCCCTTATCCCACAGCCAAGGTCCATGAGGAGATTGACCAGGTGGTTGGCAAAAACCGTCAGCCCAAGTTCGAAGACAGGGCCAAGATGCCCTACACAGAAGCGGTGATCCACGAGATCCAGAGATTCAGAGACATGATCCCCATGGGCGTGGCCCGCAGAGTCACCAAGGACACCAAGTTTCGGAACTTCCTCCTCCCTAAGGTGCTGCCCATGCTCAGCCTAGAGGGACCTCCAACCTGCCCCTGTGACCCAGCACCCCATCCTCCTTAGAAGCTTCCCAGCCCTTGTCCCCCTCCCTCAACCACAGACTTCCCCAATCACATGTCCTTTCAACCTTCCCACTCAGATACGGGTCCCTTTAACCCACCCATATCTCCCCAAGACCTCTTGCCTCAGGGAATACGAATCCCATGTCCCCCAAACGTCCTGCCTTGAGAGACATGAGCTGCATGTACCCCAAAGCTTCTACTTCAGGAGACACAGACGCCATACTCCTCAAAATTCCTGTCTCAGGGACATAAATGTCACATCCCTCAAAGCTCCTCCCTCAGAGAGGACCCTGGCTCCCATTTCTCCTCGCCTAGAGCACCCACATTCCCCCTCTAACCCCATATGCTCTCAGCATACCCGTTCGCCCTTCACCTTGTCAAACCCTTCCTCCTCCCCACCAGGGCACTGAAGTGTTTCCTATGCTGGGCTCCGTGCTAAGAGACCCCAAGTTCTTCTCCAACCCTGGAGATTTCAACCCCCAGCATTTCCTAGATGAGGAAGGGCAGTTCAAGAAGAGTGATGCTTTTGTGCCATTCTCCATTGGTAAGAGACCACTGTCTGTTGCCAAGCCACCCGTCACACCAACAGGGGCCTCCTTCATTCCAGCTCCCCTCTCCGAGATGCAGCCTAGTAGCTTTCTCCAGCTTGGAAGTCCCTCTGATTATCTACCCTGAAGCCAACCAACTGTAGCCCTGTTGCCTAACACCTACCAAAACTCAGGCAAAAGGAAAGGGGTGATTGTACCTACTTCAGAGATGGGGAAAATCAAGGCCCGGAGTGAGTCAGAGATTTGCCCAAGGTCACTTGAATTCTTCAGACTCCTAAGGAGATGACAGCACAGCAGCCATATGTGTATGTTTAGGGGGAGGGTCGTCTAAAATTCCCATTGCTACAGCCTACTGTAGCTCACCCCCATCCCATTTATAAGGGAAACAGGCTCAGGCAGGATTAGAGACTTCTCTGAAAGTCTCCAGGCCACGGATTCTGTCCCCTCCTCCCCGGGGAGAATGCAGCTGGAGATGCAGAGAGGGAAGAGGTGGCAGTGAGAGTAGGCCTCACCTCCACCCTTCCCACCCTATCTTATCAGGAAAGCGGTACTGCTTGGGAGAAGGCCTGGCTAGAATGGAGCTCTTTTTCCTGCTCACCACCATCATGCAGAACTTCCGCTTCAAGTCCTCGCAGTCACCCAAGGATATCGACGTGTCCCCGAAACATGTGGGCTTTGCCACCATCCCACGAAACTACACCATGAGCTTCCTGCCACGCTGAGCTAGAGCTGCCACAGGGCAGGGCTAGTGGGAGGAGCAAATGGGAGGGCGGGGCCTGGAGAGGCGGTGCTAAGGATGGGGGTGAGGTGGAGGAAAAGAAGGTGCAAGGTGGATAGGAGAGTGAGAAGAAACAGACGGGCTGTCTGTTCACCGTGTTAGAGATAGATCCTTCAGAGTTGGGATGAGATAAAGTGAAACCTTACACTATACCGTGCATGCTGATAATAATAATAGTAACAGCTATTATTTATTGAGCAAGTACTCTGTGTCAACTCTGTGCTAAAAGCATTACACACTCACCTCCCTTAATGCTCACAAACCTATGGGATGGGAACTGTGTTCATACCCATTTTACAGGTGACACAGCTGAGGCTCAGAAAGTTTAAGTCTCTATCTGAGATGCCACAGAACACAATAAGTGCTCAGAAGTACTCAAGCACAGATCTGTTCAGGGATGGCTATATGTAGCCTACTGTCCATGGGGTAGATTCTTAAAGAGCACCCCTTCCTTTTAAGTAAAAAACTGACAACTTAGTATATCATTATACAATACTAGAGGCCCTGTGCACAAAATTTGTGCACGGTGAAGGTCCCCTCAGCCCAGCCTGCACCCTCTCCAATCCGGGACCCCTTGGGGGATGTCCAACTGCTGGTTTAGGCCTGATCCTGGGGATTGGGCCTAAACCGACAGTCAGATATCCCTCTCACAATCCGGGACACCTGGATTCCTAACTGCTCACCTGCCTGCCTGCCTGATTGCCCCTAACTGCCCCCCCGCTGGCCTGGTCGCCCCCAACTACCCCCCATGCCAACCTGGTCGCCCCAACTTCCCCCACACACACACTGACCTGGTCATCCCTCACTGCCCCCCTCTGCTGACCTGGTTGCCCCTCACTGCCCTCCTCACCAGCCTGGTCACCCCCAAGTGTCCCCGCTGCGAGCCTGGTCGCCCCACACAGCCTGCTGTTTGGTCATTTGGTTGTCCCTCACTAACCTCCCTGCCGGCCTGGTCGCCCCACTCAGCCTGCTGCTCAGTTGTTTGGTCGTCCTTCACTGACGCCCCTGCCGGCCTGGTCACCCCATGCAACCTGCTGCTTGGTCATTTGGTCGTCCCTCACTAACCCCCCTGCCAGCCCGGTTTCCCCACACATTGTTTGGTCGTCAATTCTATTGTGATGGTCACTTAGGCTTTTATATATATACTCGTGGCCAGGTCCACGAAATTTGTGCACAAAGGGGGGGGGGGATTCCCTCAGCCCAGCCTGCACCTTCTCCAATTGGACATTCCTCTCACAATCTTGGACCAGTGACTCTTAACCATTCACCTGCCTGCCTGATTGCCCCTAACCCCTCTGCCTGCCTGCCTGATCACCCCTAACTGCCTCTGCCTGCCTGCCTGATAGCCCCTAACTGCCCTCCCATGCCAGTTGATCTCGCCCCCAACTGCCCTCCCCTGCTGGCCTGATCATGCCCCCAACTGCCCTCTCCTGCAGGCCTGGTTGCCTTCAACTGCCCTCCCCTACTGGCCTGATCTCACCTCCAATGGCCCTCCTCTGCTGGCCAATTTGGTTCTGATTGGTCAGCTTTTATGCCAGTCAGTGTCAAAAGCTCTGCCTCCTAGGTAGCCATTGGCTCCTCACAGTTGACCCAGATTTGGCTCTTATTGGTCGGTTTCTATGCCAATCAGCATCTCTGGGCCTATCAATGGGGCCTGAAGAGAAAGGCGGGGCTGATCAGCAGCCCTGGTGGAGGCCTGGAGAGAAATGGAGATGCGGCTGCTGGCAAGACTGGGAGAGAAAGAGAGGCAAGTTCTGATCAAAAGCTGCCACAGAGGCAACAGATCAGTCCCTGCTTCTCTCTTCAGGCCTCTCTCTGGCCCTGATTCTCAGCCCCCTCAGCAGTCATTGCTGGGGCACTGTGCCTACAGAGGAAGCAGTCAGCGCTGGATTGCCACAGACCCAGCGCTGACTGCAGGACTGACTTCCAGTTGGTCGAGCCTCGGTCGTGACCAGTCGTTACGACCCAGGGTTTTCATCTATTAGGATAGATAAACATCTCTGTCCAAGAATTTTTCCAGAGCCCTGGCAGGCAGCTGACCTGGCTTCATTACATACTCTTGTCCATTCATGCACACTACAAATGCTAGGGCATTGATCAGATCCCTCAAAAGGTGGGATCTGATCAAAGTGAGACTGGGGAACAGGAATCAGGTCTCTCAGTGAACTGGATGTGGGAGAAAAACACTTCAGTGAATGCTGGGAGAACTTTGATCATGGCACAGCCATATACAAGTGTGTGTGCATATGTGTGCATGCAAGTATATGATTGCATCTTCTCCTGAGTATATGTATGAACTCATTTGCTATGAATTTCTGAAGGTTTGGCTCTTTCTGATGGATCTGGGGTCTACTGTAAGACCCAGCTAAGAGTCTCAGAATCACCTTCTTATACAACAGTATGTGTTCCCTTAGAAGTGGCATCCTCAACCAGTGCACAATCTGAACATTAATACACATTAGCCTTGGATTTGTGTTTCTTACACTAAATGCTACACAGATCTTTCTCCCCCCTAGAAAAGAGAACTTGCCACACATGGAGGACCAATGATTGAGAAAAAGAGAGGGGTGCATTTGGTCCTCTGAACCTTGCAAATTTCACAGCAGGATATGATTCTCAAGTTTCTCATTTTCCATTATCTAAGTTTTACAACTTAGGTTTCATGAATTGGCTGCTTCCTGCTCACTGGAGAAGAAGGATGGATCCATAGGGTCACACCCTTTATTATTACAAACGCACTTAAAAATAAAGTATTATTATTTATTTATTTTAGAGAGAGAGGAAGGGAGAAAAAAAAAAAGAGTCAAGAGAAGGGAGCAGGGGCTGGAGCTAGCTGGGTGCTGCCAATGAGGCACTTCTCCAGGAGAAGAGAGAATAGCTATCAGGTATTTTCCCTACAAGGAGGGAGAGAAGAGGTAAGAGAGAACAACTATTAATTTTCACAATTCTCCAGAATAATCGTTACCAGAGAGAAAGAGGTGGGAGGTAGTAAAAGGTCAAGGGGGTTAAATATATGGTGACAAAAGAAGATTTGACTTTGGGTGGTGGGTACACAATGCAATATACAGATGATGTATCATGGAATTGCACATTTGAAACCCATGTAATTTTAATAACCAATGTCTGTGGCTGGAACTTCCAATACTATCCTATATAATAAAATCCTAATATGCAAATCAACTGAAAGGTGGAATGACCCATTGCTATGACGTGCTCTGACCACCAGGGGGCAGATGCTCAGTGCAGGAGCTGCCCCCTGGTGGTCAGTGTGCTCCCACAGGGAGAGCACCGCTCAGCCAGAAGCCGGGCTCATGGCTGGTGAGCGCAGGAGCGGTGGCGGGAGCCTCTTCCACCTCCGTTGCAGGTGGGTGGTAAGGAGCGAGGGGTCCCAGACTGGGAGAGGGATGTCCTACTGTCAGCTTAGGCCCAATCCCAAGGGGACCTGGACTTCGAGAGGATTCAGGCCAGGGTGGCAGGTGGGTGGTAAGGAGCGAGGGGTCCCAGACTGGGAGAGGGATGTCCTACTGTCAGCTTAGGCCCAATCCCAAGGGGACCTGGACTTCGAGAGGATGCAGGCCAGGCTCAGGGGGACCCTCCAGACCCCCCACCCCCGCCCCTTCCCCAGTGCACAAATGTCATGCACCAGGCCTCTAGTGTTGAATAAAAGTGTTGAAAATGGACATCCCTGCTGGCTGGTGTGGCTCATTAGTTGAGTGTTGACCTATGAACCAGGAGGTCACTAGGAAAAGTAAAACGGAAAAAAAATGAGAGAAAAGAGAAAAACTAAATAAAATAATAAAAATTATTAGGAATAATTAATAGGAATAGTCAAAAGTAGACTAGAATAAAAGAAAAGAGAGAAATTAGAGATATGCAAGACAAAAGAGAAGAGCCAAAACCAGTTTGGCTCAGTGGGTAGAGTGTCGGCCTGTGGACTGAAGGGTCCCAGGTTCGATTCCAGTCAAGGGCACGTACCTTGGTTGCGGGCACATCCCCAGTAGGGGGTGTGCAGGAGGCAGCTGATCGATGTTTCTAACTCTATCTCTCTCCCTTCCTCTCTGTAAAAAATCAATAAAATATTTTTTTAAAAAAAGACAAAAGAGAAGAAAGAAAAAAGGGGAAAAACAAACAAAAACCACACACAACAATACACACACCCCAAAAAACAAAAAACAAAACCACACACACTCACACACTCAGAAACATTTGGGTGCACTATTTGTGGGGCTCGCTGGATTTTGCTCTGATGTTGTTGAATCCGGTCCTTGGTGTGACTATCCTGGGACTCATGGGAGCTTCTCTGGTGCAGGTCAATGTGTCACTGTCCCTTTCTGGTCTTGGGCAAGCTGATTGAGGTCTGAGTGGTTGAAGCCCCTAGTAGTCCAGCAGGTGGGGACTCCTTAGCCCAGAGGCTGGGTCTACCTTGAGTCTCAGCACTTGATTGTCCCTGTTCTGAGCTATACTCTATTCCCCCATGGGCTCTGCAGAGGTATCCTGGTCAGGGCCAGGATTGTTTGATCATACTCCTATTGGGGATGGTGTCAGTAGCTTGTAGCAGGCGGGGCCCAGCCCTTCTCCTTCTAATGCTTCAGCTCTGCCTGGTTTGCTGGCACCTCCTCTCTGTCACCTGCAGGCACAGATTTCCTGCCCTGGGCTGTTACCCTTTGCCTCAGGTTGCTGCAGGTCAGGTCAGAAGCAGCTGTTTTGCTGGTGGGAAAGAGGGCACCTTTCCTGTGTTTCAGGTGGGCAGGGTTGATTCTCCTTCCTGGACTTACTGTCCAGCCCCCTTTCTGCTCACCAGCATGAGTTCCTCCAAGACCTCTCCAATGTAGGCTGGCCCTGAGCTCCCCTGCTTGGCCCTTCCCCCTGGTCAGGAGGAGCTCCCCAGACTGCACTGTGGTTGGGTGCTAGAGCTACTCTATCGAGGGACTTCAGCCCCAGGCTTCCACTGCTGCACCCACTCTACAGTGTCCACAGCCAGTGCCCGCAGGGCCTCCTCTCTCAGTCCCAGGCCCTCCTGTCTTACCTACAGATCTGCAGCCTCTTCAGTCTCAGCAGATCCTCATTTCTAATAGATCCAGGGGAGGCTACATCCACCTCCCAACCTCAGCACAGTTTCCATCTCTTCACTTTTAATCTGTGTAAATCTTTTGTTCTGAGGTGGGTCTCTTGTAGACAGCATATATATGGGTCCTGTTTTCTTATCCATTCAGCTATCCTTTATATTTTGCTTGGAGCATTTAGTCCATTTACATTAAGGTTATTATTGATAGGTACTTATTTATTGCCCATTTTTCTTTATACCAGTTCCCTCCTCTCTCAATTTCTTCTTCTGAAAGAAGTCCCTTTAACATTTATTGTAATGCTGGTTTGGTGGTAATGTACTCCTTCAGCTGCCCCTCACCCCCGGGAAGTTCTTTATTTCACTTTCAATTTTAAATGGTAACCTTGCTAGATAGAGTAGTCTTGGATTCAGGTCCTTACTTTTCATTACTTTGAATATTTCATGCCAATTCCTTCTGGCCTGAAGTTCTTCTACTGAGAAAGCTGACAATCTATGGCAACTCCCTTATAGGTAACTTTCTGTCTTTCTCTTGCTGCCTTTAAAGATTCTTTGTCCTTAATGTTTGTCATTTTATTTTTTATTTTTTTTTCCAATTTTTTTTATTAAGGTATTATATGTGTACATATCTTGCCATTGCCCCCCCCACCCCACTCCCATATATGCCCTCACCCCCCAGAGTTTTGCGTCCATTGGTTATGCTTATATGCATGCATACAAGTCCTTTGATTGATCTCTTATCTCCCCCATCTCTCCCTAACCTTCCCCCTGTAATTTGACAGTTTGTTTGATGCTTTACTGTCTCTGTATCTATCTTTTTGTTCAATTTTATAATGTTCTTTATTATCCATAAATGAGTGAGATCATGTGGTATTTTTCTTTCATTGACTGACTTATTTCACTTAACATAATGTTCTCCAATTCCATCCAGGTTGCTGCAAATGATGAGAATTCCTTCTTTTTTATGGCAGCATAGTATTCCATTGTGTAGATGTACCACAGTTTTCTGATCCAGTCATCTGCTGACGGGCACCTAGGCTGTTTCCAAATCTTAGCTATGGTGAATTGTGCTGCTATGAACATAGGGGTGCATATATCCTTTCTGATTGGTGTTTCTAGTTTCTTCGGATATATTCCCAGGAGTGGGATTACTGGGTCAAATGGGAGTTCCATTTTCAGTTTTTTGAGGAAACTCCATACTGTTCTACACAGTGGCTGCACCAATCTGCATTCCCACCAGCAGTGCACGAGGGTTCCTTTTTCTCCGCATCCTCGCCAACACTTGTCGTTTGTTGATTTGTTGATGATAGCCATTCTGACAGGTGTAAGATGGTACCGCATTGTTGTTTTGATTTGCATCTCTCGAATAATTAGTGACGTTGAGCATGTTTTCATGTGTCTCTTGGCCTTCCTTCTGTCTTCTTTTGAAAAGATTCTATTTAGGTCTGTTGCCCATTTTTTTATTGGATCATTTATCTTCCTTTTATTAAGTTGCATAAGCTGCCTGTAGATGTTGGAGATTAAACCTTTATCAGTGATGCCATTTGCAAATATGTTCTCCCATGTAGTGGGCCTTCTTGTTGTTTTGTTGATGGTTTCTTTTGCTGTGAAAAAGCTTTTTATTTTTATGTAGTCCCATTTGTTAATTTTCTCTTTAGCTTCCACTGCCCTAGGAGCAGTGTCAGTGAAGAATTTCTTTTGGCATATGTCTGAGATTTTGCTGCCTGTGGATTGCTCTAGTATTTTTATGGTTTCCCGTCTTATGTTTAAGTCCTGTATCCATTTTGAGTTTATTTTTGTGTATGGCGTAAGTTGGTGATCAAGCTTCATTTTTTTTGCATGTATCTGTCCAATTTTCCCAACACCATTTATTGAAGAGACTGTCTTTATTCCATTGTATGTTCATGCCTCCTTTGTCAAATATTAATTGAGCATAGTGGTTTGGGTCGATATCTGGATTCTCTATTCTGTTCCATTGATCTATATGTCTGTTCTTGTGCCAGTACCAGGCTGTTTTGAGAACAGTGGCTTTGTAATACAGCTTGAAATCTGGTATTGAGATCCCTCCTACTTTATTCTTCTTTCTCAGGATTGCTGTGGCTATTCGGGGTCTTTTTTTATTCCAGATGAATTTTTGGAGAGTTCTTTCAAGGTCTGTGAAATATGCCGTTGGTATTTTAATGGGGAGTGCATTGAATCTATAGATTGCTTTGGGTAGTATGGACATTTTAATGATGTTGATTCTACCAATCCATGAACATGGTATGTTCTTCCATCTGTTTACGTCTTCCTCTATCTCTTTTTTCAGTGTCCTGTAGTTTTCCGTGTATAGGTCTTTTACCTCCTTAGTTAAGTTTATTCCTAGGTATCTTAATTTTTTTGGCGCGATGGTAAATGGGATTGCCTTTTTAGTCTCTCTGTCTGTAAGTTCACTATTGGTGTATAGAAAGGCCATAGATTTCTTGGCGTTAATTTTGTATCCTGCTACTTTGCCGAATTCATTTATTAAGTCTATTAGTTTTTTGACGGAGTCTTTCGGATTTTTTATGTACAATATCATGTCGTCTGCAAATAAAGACAGCTTTACTTGTTCTTTTCCAATTTGGATGCCTTTTATTTCTTCTTCTTGTCTAATTGCAATGGCTAATACTTCCAGTACTATGTCAAACAGGAGTGGTGAGAGTGGGCATCCCTGTCTTGTTCCTGTTCTTAGGGGAAATGTTTTTAGTTTTTGTCCATTGAGTATGATGTTTGCTGTGGGCTTATCATATATAGCTTTTATTATGTTGAGGTATGAGCCATCTATTCCCACCTTGTTGAGAGTTTTTATCAAGAAAGGGTGTTGGATTTTGTCAAATGCTTTTTCTGCATCAATTGATATGACTATGTGATTTTTATCTTTCAATTTGTTTATGTGATGTATCACGTTTATTGATTTGCGGATATTGTACCATCCTTGCATTCCTGGGATAAATCCTACTTGGTCATGGTGTATGATCTTTCTGATGTACTGCTGGAGCCGATTTGCTAGAATTTTGTTGAGGATTTTGGCATCTATGTTCATGAGGGATATTGGTCTGTAATTCTCTTTCATTGTGTTGTCTTTATCTGGTTTTGGTATTAGGGTGATGCTGGCTTCATAGAAGGAGCTTGGAAGTGTTCCTTCCACTTGAATTTTTTGGAATAGTCTGAGGAGGATAGGTTTTAGTTCTTCCTTGAATGTTTGGTAAAACTCTCCTGTGAAGCCATCAGGCCCCGGGCTTTTGTTTGCCGGAAGCTTTTTGATGACTGCTTCAATTTCGTCCATAGTTATTGGCCTATTGAGCTGTTTAGATTCTTCTTGATTGATTTTTGGAAGGTTATATTTTTCTAGGAATATGTCTATTTCCTCCAGGTTGTCCAGTTTGTTGGAATAGAGTTGTTCGTAGTATTTTGTAACAATCCTTTGTATCTCAGCGGGGTCTGTTGTTATTTCACCTCTTTCATTTCTGATTTTGTTTATTTGGGTCCTCTCTCTTTGCTTCTTGGTGAGCCTGGCTAGAGGTCCATCAATCTTGTTTATCCTTTCAAAGAACCAGCTCTTGGTTTTGTTGATCTTATGTATTGTTTCTTTGGTCTCTATGTCATTTATCTCCGCTCTGATCTTTGTTATTTCCTTCCTTCTGGTTACACTGGGCTTTTCTTGCTGCGCTTTTTCTAGCTCTTTGAGTTGTAGGGTTAAGTAATTTGTTACCATTGTTTCTTGTTTTTTGCAATAGGCTTGTAGAGCTATGAACTTCCCTCTCAAGACTGCTTTCGCTGTGTCCCATAGATTTTGGATTGTTGTGTTTTCATTGTCATTTGTTGCCATGATGTTTTTTATTTCTTCCTTGATCTCTCTGGTGACCCAGTCCTTGTTTAGTAGCATGCTGTTTAGTCTCCATGTGTTTGATTTCTTTGGATTGTATTTATTGTAGTTGATTTCCAGTTTTATGCCACTGTGATCTGAGAAGATGCTTGATATAATTTCTATCTTCTTGAATTTGAAGAGATTTTGCCTGTGACCCAGCATATGGTCTATCTTTGAAAATGACCCATGTGCACTTGAGAAGAATGTATATTCTGTGGCTTTGGGGTGAAATGTTCTGAAGATGTCAATTAATTCCATCTGGTCTAGTGAGTCATTTAAGATTGCTGTTTCTTTGCTGATTTTTTGTTTAGAGGATTTGTCCAGTGGTGATAGTGGGGTATTAAAGTCTCCTACTATGATTGTATTGCTATTAATCTCTCCCTTGATATCCTCCAGGAGTTTTTTTATGTATTTGGGTGCTCCTATATTGGGAGCGTATATGTTTACCAGAATTATTTCTTCTTGTTGGATTTCTCCCTTTAGTATTATGAAGTGGCCTTCCTTATCTCTTGTTATGGCATTTACTTTGAGGTCTATTTTGTCAGATATAAGTATTGCTACCCCTGCTTTTTTTTCATTTCCGTTTGCCTGAAAGATATTTTTCCATCCCTTCACTTTCAATCTGTGTGAGTCTCTTGTTCTGAGGTGGGTCTCTTGTAGACAGCATATACATGGGTCGTGTTTTTTTATCCATTCAGTTACTCGATGTCTTTTGATTGGAGCATTTAGTCCGTTTACATTTAAAGTTATTACTGAAAGGTATTTGTTTGCAGTCATATCTATTTTTGTGTCTGTATTCCTTCTTACCTGTTTATTTCTTCTTTTTACAGTATTCCCTTTAGCAATTCTTGCATTGCTGGTTTGGTGGTGATAAACTCCCTGAGGCTTTTTTTGTCTGCAAAGCTCCTGATTTCCCCTTCAATTTTGATTGATAGTCTTGCTGGATATAGTATTCTTGGATTCAGTCCTTTGCTTTGCAACACTTTGTATACCTCCTTCCATTCACTTCTAGCTTGTTGTGTTTCTGATGAGTAATCATTTGACAATCTGATGGGTGTTCCTTTGTAGGTAACTCTCTGTCTCTCTCTTGCCGCCTTTAGGATTCTCTCTTTATCATTTATATTTGCCATTGAAATTATGACATGTCTTGGTGTGGGTCTTTTGGGGTTGATCCTGCTTGGGACTCTCTTTACTTGCGTAACTTTTATCTTTCCCATATCCGGGAAGTTTTCTGTCATTATTTCTTCAAATAGATTTTCTAAACCCTGCTGCTCTTCTTGTCCTTCTGGCAGCCCTATTATACGCATGTTACTTTGTTTCATGTTGTCCCGAAGCTCCCTTAGGCTTTCCTCCTGCTTTTTAATTTTTCTCTCCAATTGCTGTTCAGCTTGAGCTTGTTTCTGTACCTGATCTTCTAACTCACTAATTCGGTCCTCTGCTTCTTGTAGTCTACTGTTGAAACTTTCCATGGTGTTTTTGATTGTAGCTATATCACTCTTCATTTCTTCCTGATTCTTGCATAAGTTGTTGATTTTCTCATCCATCCGTTGTATAAATTCCACGACCATTACTCTGAACTCCTTTTCGGTCATGTTGCAAGCTTCAGTTTCACTAATTTCCTTTCTTGGCGACTCCACATTTTCTTTCCTCTGTGAGATATTTCGTTTCCCCATTCTGGCTATTACCAGAAAGCTCAAGTTTCCGTTTGTGTGGACCTGGGCCGTGTGCTGTGGGGACTTCGCTCCACCCGAGTTTCACTGGAGTGCTCTGACACTAGGACGTGTGGCTGCCTTTGGTTGGTGGGAACCAGACTTGCCCAGGGTCAGTGTCCCCAGTGTTCTGTGTGGTCTCGTGTGCACACTTGGAATCAGGGGCCCTGTCTGCACCACACTGTTGGTATGCGCCGAAAATGAGATCCTTAGGATGTGCCAGGAGTCAGAGTTTCCCTGTGTCTGCACCAAGACTCGAGTGTCAAAGTCTCTGTTGCCTTGTGAGGTTTCTCGTTGAGAATCAGGGTCCCTGTGTGTGCATGCACCAACAATTGGGGTCGCTGGCTCTTAGTGTGAATGCGCTGTGAGTCAGGGATCCCCGGCAGCTGTATCCGGCGTGCCAAATTCCCTGAAGTGGAGCTGCGTCCTGTGTGTGCTCTCTCTACTGAGCCAAACCGGCTAGAGCGCACATTCTTAAAATCCTGAAGGTGAGCTGATTCTGTGGTGCACTCTCCCAAAGTCCCGGAAGGGGGGCGGAGTCCGTCCTGCGCGCCAACTTCCCTGAAGGGAAGCCCTTCTGTGCACGCCCTAAGATTCCCAGAAGGGGGAGCTGTGACCCGCAAGCCAAATTCCCCGAAGGGGAGCCCTCTGTGCGCACTGACAGATTTCCCCGACCGGGAGCTGCTTCTGTCCCGTGCCGCGCCAAATTCCCTGGTGGGGAGCGCGTCCCTGCGCAAAGCTCAGCAGCTTGGGCGAGGGGCAGGTCTATCAGTTACTGTGCTCTAGGCGCGCCTGTGAGCGTTCAGCAGCTTGGGGGAGGGGCGGGTCTATCAGTTACTATGGCGCTCGCGCGCCTGCTGGGAGTGGGGTAGGCTCTTTGACTCACGGAATTCTGCTGAGAAGTCTGGATTCTTGTTTGTTGGTCTGCAGCTGTGATAGCAGTTTTCTGTCCCCAGTGGCTGCAGGGTCCTGGTTTGTGTCAGAAGCCAGGATCCGTGTCTCAGGCAGCTCTGTTTCCCAAGATGGCGTGGTCTCCGCGTCCGCACCAGCCGCTGAGAAGTGTCCGCTTTGTGCGCGGGGCTGCGCCGTCTAGGACTGCCCAGTTAGGGAGCCCCTTGGAAGACGTGCAGAATCTAACTGACCCTAGCTCACACACACACACACACACCACACACGTCTACACTCTCCTCTATGGGTTCCTCACTCGCACTCTCTCCCTACCTTCCAGCCGGTCGCCATCTTTTTTTTTGGCCATGTTTGTCATTTTAATTATGATGTGTCTTGGTGTGGGTCTTTTTTGGTAAGCCATCAATTTTTGGGTGTTAATTTTGTATCCTGCTACTTTGCCAAATTCATTTATTAAATCTAGTAGTTTTTTGGTGGAGTCTTTAGGGTTTTCTATGTACAATATCATGCCATCTGTGAATAATGAGAGTTTTACTTCTTCCTTTCCAATTTGGATACCTTTTATTTCTTCTGCTTGTCTGATCTCTGTGGCTAGGACTTCCAGTACTATCTATATATATAAAAGCCTAAGCGACTGTTATGGCAGAACGACCGAATGGCAAGAATGAACCAGTCACTATGGTGTGCACTGACCACCCCGATTGCCTGATCGGGGCCTGCTGGCCCATCTCCCGGTCTCTCCCCGTGGCCAGCAGGTGCTGCCCGCCCGATGGGGAACAGGGAACCAGGAATGGGGGGTGGGTGGCGGCGGACTCTGGTGGTGCCAGGCCAAGGCGGGTGCAGGTGGAGGTAGGGACCAGCTGCCAACAGCAGGGGGAAGGAAGGCCCTGTCTGGCCAACCTCCCAGTCCCTGAAGGCTTTTGGAAAAACCTCTTTCTGGGGAGGCTTTTCTTTTTCCCCCAGCGGCATGCAATTCAAAGGCCCTAGCCATGGAGCCCACCACCATAGAGCCACCCAATCTCTCCCTGCACCCAGTCAGATTGAGTCTGGTGTGCAGCAGGGTGGAACACCCAGGCCGCTGCCTGCAGGTGGGAAGCTGGTAGGGGTGGGGCGTGAACGCACGGGCCTGGGAGCTGGTCCACCCGCCCCAGCATGCTCTCTGCCTGAAGATGTCCAGCTGTAGACCTCTGACCCCATTAACTGGATCAGTGGTGGGGTGGAAAGCAACCTGGGGAGGGTGAGACAATGAAACTTGGGGTGAGTACCACAGGTGCAGTCCCCGAGACCTTTCCCTCCCACAATAATGCTGCACGCCCTAACCTCTCACATGCCAAGAGATAAATGTGGATTCACAAAGAGGCAGGCCCCCGAGGAGCTTCAGCTGGGGGGACGAGAGGAGTTTCTCGCTTCTGACACTCCCACCCTTTGCTTTAAGGCTGCATTCTCCTTCCCTAATACATGTTGCTTGAAGTACACGATGGTTTGTGTTTAGACATGCGATAAATGTGGGGAAAGCAAAGTTTTGTATTTTAGAACAAAAGTGTCTGGAGTCTTTGGGGGTCTCTCTCTCTCTTTCACACACACACACACACACACACACACACACACACACACTCCTCCCCTCTTCCCTGACCTGTCGAATCTTCATGCAGAAGGTTAACCCTAGCTCCTCAGAACCCACCCTTGCTGGAGTGGCCTCTGTTTGTTTGGTTTTTTTCCTCACAAGGTTTTTTTCTAACCTCTAAACTAGCAGTGGAACATCCCCCGAGGGGTCCCGGATTGCAAGAGGGCGCAGGCCGGGCTGAGTGCCAACCCCCCACCCCCAGACACAAATTTTGTGCACTGGGCCTCTAGTGTTGAATAAGAATGGTGAAAGCAGATATCTCTGTCTTATTCCTGTTCTTAGGGGAAATGGTTTTAGTTTTTGCCTGTTGAGTATGATGCTCATTGTAGTTTTGTCATACATGGCCTTCACTATGTTGAGACTAGAGGCCCGGTGCATGAATTCATGCATGGGTGAGGTCCCCAGGGAATCGGGGGGAAGCTGGGTGGTGATCGACCCTCTGGGTGGGCAGTGGGACACCCTTGCCAGCCCAGGATCTGGATCCATCCTGCTGACTTTCACACTGGTTGTTGGGAGCCACCTGGGAGCCACTTTTATATCCTTTCTTCCTTGTGCAGCATCTAGGTAAGGGAAGCAGCTGTGGTGCCCGAGGCCAACTTCTAGGAGGCCAGCAGCGCTGTTGGGATCATGCTGGTGGCACTGGTCAGTCGGTACCTGGCCTGTTCTCTGGAGATTGGACCTGCAGGACTACTGAGGGAGGGAGTGGCTGCCGCTGGGCTGGTGGGCTGCCAGGACCGGTTGGTCAGCTGAGTGGCACTCCCATTGTGGGAGTGCACTGACCACCAGGGGACAGCTCCTGTGTTGAGTGTCTGACCCGTGGTGGTCAGTGCATGTCATAGTGACTGGTCAACCAGTCGTTCTGGTTGTCCCAGTCGTTCCGGTCGTTTGATTGCTTAGGCTTTTATATAGAGATATGATCCCTCTAATCCCACTCTGCTGAGAGTTTTTATCAAAAATGGGTGTAGGATTTTGTCAAATGCCTTTTCTGCAGTTATTGATATGATCATGTGATTTTTATCTTTCAAATTGTTTATGTGATGTATCACATTTATTGATTTGTGAATGTTGTACCAGCATTGCACCCCTGGAATAAATCCCACTTGGTCATGATGTATGATCTTTTTAATATATTGCTGGATCCAATTTGCTAATATTTTGTTGGAGATTTTAGCGTCTATGTTCATCAGGGATATTGGCCTGTAATTCTCTTTCTTTGTGGTGTCTTTATCTGGTTTTGGAATTAGAATAATGCTGGCCTCATAAAAAGAGTTTGGAAGTATTCCTTCCTCTTGGATTTTTTTGGACTAGTTTGAGGAGCATAGGTGTTAGTTCTTCTTTGAATGTTTGATAAAACTCCCCTGTGAAGCCATCTGGACCTGGGATTTTGTTTGCTAGGAGTTTTTTGATTACTGCTTCAATTTCATTAGTTGTTATTGGCCTGTTCAGGTTTTCTGATTCTTCTTGATTCAGTTTTGGGAGATGATATTTTTCTAGGAATTTGTCCATTTCATCCACATTGTCCAGCTTGTTGGTATATACTTGTTTGTAGTATTTTCTTACAATCCTTTGTATTTCTGTGGTGTCAGTTACTTCACTGCTTTCATTTCTGATTTTAATTATTTGGGTCCTTTCTCTTTGTTTCTTGATTAATCTGGCTAAAGACTCATCAATCTTGTTTATCTTTTCAAAAAACCAGCTCTTAGTTTCATTTATTTTTTGTACTATTTTTAGTCTTTATGTCATTTATTTCTGCCCTAATATTCATTATTTCCTTCTTTCTACTTACTCTGGGCTTTTCTTGTTGTTCTTTTTCTAATTCTTTAAGTTGGAGGGTTAAGTTGTTTATTATTATTGTTATTATTATTATTATTATTATTATTATTATTATTTCTTTTTTTAGGTAGGCCTATAGTGCTATGAACTTCCCTCTCAAGATTGCTTTTGCTGTGTTCCATAGATTTTGGGTTGTTGTGTGTTCATTTTCATTTGTTTCCAGGAAGTTTTTGTTTTCTTTCTGGATCTCATTGATAACCTATTCATTGTTTAATAACATGCTATTTAGCCTCCATGTGATTGAATGTTTTTATGGTAGTTGATTTCTAATTTCATTCCATTGTGATATGAGAAGATGCTTGATATGATTTCAATCTTCTTTAACTTGTAGAGACTTTTTTGTGTCCTAACATGTGATCTATTTTTGAGATTGACCCATGTGCACTTGAGAAGAATGTATATTCTGCAGTTTTATTTATTTATTTATAATTGTTTAAAGTATTACATATAGTAGTACATATATCTCCTTTTTTTCCCCATTGACCTTTCCTCAGCCTCCCCTATCCCCTGTCACATGCTCTCATCCCACCCCCCAGTGTCTTGTGTCCATTGGTTGTGCTTATATGCATGCATACAAGTCCTTTGGTTGATCTCTTCTCCGCCCCCCCCCCAACACTCCCCAGTCTTCCCACTGTAATTTGACAGTCTGGTCGGTGCTTTACTGCCTCTGTATCTATCTTTTTGTTCATCAGGTTACAATGTTCTTTATTTTCCATAAATGAGTGAGATCATGTGGTATTTTTCTTTCATTGCCTGGCTTATTTCCCTTAACATAATGCTCTCCAGGTCCATCCATGCTGCTGCAAGTGGTAAGAATTCCTTCTTTTGTATAGCAGGGTAGTATTCCATCGTGTAGATGTACCATAGTTTTCTAATCCACTCATCTGCTGTTGGGCATTTGGGCTGTTTCCAAATCTTAGCTGCTATGAACATAGGGGTGCATATATCCTTTCTGATTGGTGTTTCTAGTTTCTTGGGATATATTGCTAGAAGTGGGATTACTGGGTCAAATGGGAATTCCATTTTCAGTTTTTTGAGGAAACTCCATACTATTCTCCACAGTGGCTGCACCAGTCTGCATTCCCACCAGCAGTACACGAGGGTTCCTTTTTCTCCAGATCCTCACCAGCACTTGTCATTTGTTGATTTGTTGATTGCCATTTTGACAAGTGTGAGATGGTACCTCATTGTCGTTTTGATTTGCATCTCTCGGATAATTAGTGACTTTGAGGATGTTACCATATGTCTTTTGGCTTTCCTTCTGTCTTCTTTCGAAAAGATTCTATTTAGGTCCATTGCCCATTTTTTTAAATTGGGTCATTTATCTTCCTTTTATTAAGTTGTATAAGTTCCCTGTAGATGTTGGAGATTAAACCTTTATCAGTGATAACATTAGCAAATATGTTCTCCCATACAGTGGGCTTTCTTGTTGTTTTATTGATAGTTTCCTTTGCTATACAAAAGCTTTTTATTTTGATGTAATCCCATTTGTTTATTTTCTCTTTAGTTTCCATTGCCCTAGGAACGGTATCGGTGATGAAATTGCTTCGGCATATGTCTGAGATTTCTCTGCCTGTGGATTCCTCTAGTATTTTTATGGTTTCCCATCTTATGTTTAAGTCCTGTATCTATTTTGAGTTTATTTTTGTGTATGGTGTAAGTTGGTGGTCTAGTTTCATTATGTTTTGCCTGCCTTCCTGATTGCCCCTAACCACTTCTGCCTACCAGTCTGATCACCCCTAACCACTTCCCTACCAGCCTGATTGCCCCTAACTGCACTCCCCTGCATGCCTGGTCACCCCTAACTGCCCTCACCTGCAGGCCTGGTCACCCCTAACTGCCCTCCCCTGCAGGCCTGGTCCCCCACAACTGCTCTCCCCTGCAGACATGGGTCCCCCCCAACTGCCCTTCCGTGCAGGCTTGATCGCCCCCAACTGCCCTCCCTTGCAGGCCTGGTTCCTCCCAACTGCCCTCCCCTGCAGGCTTGATTGCCCCCAATGTCCTCCCTTGCAGACCTGATCCCTCCCCTGCTGACCATCTTGTGGTGGCCATCTTGTGTCCACATGGGGGCAGCCATCTTGTGTGTTGTAGTGATGGTCAATTTGTATATTACTCTTTTATTAGATAGGATAGAGGCCTGGTACACGGGTTGGGGCCAGCTGGTGTGCCCTGAAGGGTGTCCCAGATCAGGGTGGGGGTTCCCTTGGGACGTGTGGTGGCCTGGGCGAGGGGCCTGTGGTGGTTTGCAGGCCAGCCACGCCCCCCGGTGACCCAAGCGGAGGCCCTGAGATCTGGGATTTATTTATCTTCTATAATTGAAACTTTGTAGCCTTGAACGGAGGCTAGGGCAGGCCAGGGCAGGCGAAAAGCTTGGCTTCCTCCAGTGCCAGGGAAACCCAAGCCTCCTGCTCAATCTGTGGCTGCAGCCATCTTGATTGGGTTAATTTGCATACTCACTCCTGATTGGTTGGTGGGTGTGGCTTGTGGGTGTAGCAGATGTGCAGTCAATTTGCATATTACTCTTTTATTAGATAGGATAATACTTATTTAGCCTACACTGTTACTATGCTGTTAACAGTACAAAAGCAGCCACAGACATACACATAAGGAGGAGTGTGGCTGTGACTCAATGAGCCTTTATTTACAAAAACAGGTGGAGGGCTGGATTTGGCCTGTGGGCCATGTTTTGCTGGCCCCTGGCTTAGAGCATCAGATCCCATAGAGACCTGTTTCCATGGTCATTTCTCTTGGTTTTTGTCCATATCTTGTCTTCTGGCAAGTCAGGTTATTTTGAACTGAGCCACAGATTACCCTTGACGAATTGTAGACAGTTCAAAGATCTGGAAGATGTTGTTCTCCTAAATAACTTACTTTTGCTTCTGCCAGGCAGGTAGACATTAGTCACTTGTAGTCCCTTTTAATCCAAACAGGGATTGAGATCATTTGTAGTGTTCCACATTTGGGCTCCAGTTTGTAGTGAACCCCTTTCACGTCCTGCGTGGTTCAGGGTTCAGGTTCACAGTTTGGGCTCTGGAGGAGGCCGCACGCAAATGAAAGAGACTAGAAAATATTAATTTGGAAATATTGGGGGCCAGGCGGGAGCCCAACTCAAGGGGTAGGACTCCCTTTGTTCCGGCCTAGTGATCCCTTTTATTAAGACTATGGGATCCACCCATAGCTCTAGGCAGGCAATTCCAGTAATAGCCAATCAAGAATTTACATAAAACTAAAAGGTGGATGTTGCTTTAGCTACCATTGTCTCAACTAGACAGTGGGTGGTTGGCTCTGACCTTTCAGAGCTTCAAGGTTGACCAGCCTTCTGGGTTCCTTGTCCACACCTCTCTGCTAGTGAAGGCAATGGGCGGCTTCCAACATCTTCCCCATTTTTTTTCCTTAAAAAATTATTGTATCTGCAGACTAGAAATAAACATATGAGAACAAAAATGAGACAAGCAATAATGTTTATGCTGAGAGGCAAATTAATCAGTCTGTAGTAAGTTTCTTTCTGGGCCAACAGTTTTTTTTAGTCCCAATTTCAATGTCCAACAGTTTTGAGTCCCAATTTCAATGTCCAACAGTTCCTTATGTGTACATGTCATCAATGATATGCTAGTTCTGGATTGTGGGCAAACGGTTGCAATGCAGGTCCAACCTTCTCTGGTTTGGTCCTGGGCAACCTGCAGTGATGCACAGCTGCTGACTGCTAGCATGGCAAAGCATCTTCAGAGTCTTCCATCTCTGGACTGTTTCTCCCCTTGTCTTCATGGATGGAGCCATCCGGTCAGTTTCTTTTGAGATCCATTGTTGCAGGAATCCACATGGTCTTGGAGTTGTTTTCTGGAAATACACAAACATATTCTCAACCAAAGGTTAATAAAGAACTCTTTTCTATAAATTAGACTTGGGATCCATTTTCATTTTTTGCCCAAACAATTTTCCTTTGGCTTATTTTGACACCATGTGTGTTTTCATGGGTGTCTTGCTATTAGCATTTACAAATGAAAATTAATTTTCCAAAGTAAAAAATTTCTTGATGGAATTTACTTACAGGGAATTATTCTTACAGGATATTTTCCCACTATCCTCCATTTTTTATTTAAATATTAGGAGGCTTTTAGAAATTTTTTAATGCAGTCTTGATAACTTTTAACTTTAATTTTTTGCACAAAAATATGACAGCTTTGGATTCATAGCATATTAAGCAATTTTACTATGAGATGAACTATCAATAAAAATTTTTGTTAATACTTCAGGAACAGGTTTTTGTCCAGTACAATTAAGTTTTTATTAATATTTACTTATTTCAATTAGCCAGTTTAAATTAATCTGAAATAAAGTTTATTTTTTAACTTTACTTGTCCTAGGTTATGGACAATAAATGACATTAACCAAATTTTTGCAATTAGTCTTTGAATAACTTTACATAAATTTTGTCAGGGAGACAAAAACATAAATTATTTACTTCAGTTTATGAGGCCAAATTTATTGACTTTCAATTACAGTTCTTCAGATGTTTGAAGAAAACCTCTCTTTATTTCCTTCTAAAATAATTTTTCAAACTACAGAGAGTTTCATTTAAAACTCTTTGTCTTTCTTAGAATATTATTTTTAAAGAGTATCCCCTTTGGCTAATTAGCATATACAGAGGGATCATGGGAGGTCTCAGTAACTTTATTCAAAGAGAGGGGTTGGCCTTTGCTGTTTCAAGATGGCGACCCCAGGGGAGTGGCAACCCATGTGGCCAGCATGGCGGCTGTCTAAACTGTTAAAGCCAAAACTACACTGCAGACAAAGAAAAGTCTCACTAGCTGTTTCTGGTCTTTTGATATAACTTAATTTATATGAGACTTGATTATATTTTAAAAGCTAATTTATAAAGTAATTTAAGTAGGTATTTTTAATTAAAAAGCAAATTAAATTTAGTAAATGTTTACGTCTGATTCACAAAGCACAAAAGTGGCCCCAACTTCAGCCTAATTAAAAATGCAGGCAGCTATGGGCTTTTTGTTATTTTAACTTTCCGCTGTTGGATTTTAAGAAACATTTTGCCCGCCTTAGAGGCCAAAACCTTCATAACATTTATAAGTAAAATATAGTTATTAATTTTTATTTGATAAAGCTTTCCATGCAATTTCAAGTATATTAGATCGGTTAAATTCAAAATATTTCCTTTAAGAAGAGAGAATAACTTCTTGAAAACATTTCAGGGCCCGTGAAAATGTTCCCAATTTTATCCCCCAATTACAGCCTTGAAATTTAACTTGGAAAAAATACCAAACAAATATCTATATATGATTTAAAGATTATAATACTTTTTCTTCATTTTTTATTAAGGTATTATATGTGTATATCTTACCATTGTCCCCCCTCACCCCACTCCCATACATGGCCTCATCCCCCAGAGTTTTGCGTCCATTGGTTATGCTTATTTGCATGCATACAAGTCCTTTGGTTGATCTCTTATCTCCCCCACATCTCCCTAACCTTCCCACTGTAATTTGACATTCTGTTTGATGCTTTATTGTCTCTGTATCTATCTTTTTGTTCATCAGTTTATAATGTTCTTTATTATCCATAAATGAGTGAGATCATGTGGTATTTTTCTTTCATTAACTGCCTTATTTAACTTAGCATAATGTTCTCCAATTCCATCTAGGTTGCTGCAAATGGTAAGAATTCCTTCTTTTTTTCAGCCGAAACCGGTTTGGCTCAGTGGATAGAGCATCGGTCTGTGGACTGAAAGGTCCCAGGTCCGATTCCGGTCAAAGGCATGTACATTGGTTGCGGGCACATCTCCGGTAGGGGGTGTGCAAGAGGCAGCTGGTCGATGTTTCTCTCTCATCAATGTTTCTAGTTCTCTGTCCCTCTCCTTTCCTCTCTGTAAAAAAATTTCTCTCTCATCGATGTTTCCATCTCTCTATCCCTCTCCCTTCCTCTCTGTAAAAAATCAATAAAAATATATTTTAAAAAATGCTAATGAAGGGTGTTAAAAAGCTAACTTTTAAGACCTTCAAGAAAATGAGTGAATTGTGTTACAAAAGAATTTATCCAAAGTACATGCCCTTGACCAGAATCGAACCTGGGACCTTTCAGTCCGCAGGCCGACCCTCTATCCATTAAGCCAAACCGGTTTTGGCTTCATTAGCATTTTAAAAACTACTCTTTATTATGGAAATGAGAATCCTGTTGATGGAACTAGCTTGAATTTCTTTCCTTTTGGTAAAACCCGCCATTTTTCTTAGGAAAAAAAATAGTCTTGGGTTTTTCATTTCTGTAGCCCTTGCAAAGAGTCAAGTCCAATATCTAATATTCAAAATCGGACTGTGCGCACATTTTGTCCCAAATTAGATTTTTCCTTTACAAGTGCATAGATATTCCAGACGCATTTCTAAATTTTTAAAACTATTTCATGGCGAGAAAGGACACTTTAAATTAGCATACAGGGAGAGTGGCCTTCCATATTGGATTGCCACGTGTCTCCCTTCCCCCACATCCTGCTTGCTCTGGGGGAAGTTTTCAGTAACAGATCTGGCTGCGTATCTTTTCATGCTTAATACATAAAGACAGATCTTAAATTTTTTCTTTCATTTTCGCTTTCCAAAGTAATTACTAGCACCCAATTTGGCCAAATTTTGCATTTCCCTGTGAGTTCTTCTATAATTTTTTAAAATATATTTTATTGATTTTTTACAGAGAGGAAGAGAGAGGGATAGAGAGTTAGAAAAATCGATGAGAGAGAAACATCAATCAGCTGCCTCCTGCACACCCCCTACTGGGGATGTGCCCACAATCAAGGTACATGCTCTTGACTGGAATCGAACCTGGAACCTTTAAGTCCGCAGGCTGACGCTCTATCCAATGAGCCAAACCTGTTAGGGCTCTTCTATAATTTTTAAACAAAACTTTAAGTAATCTTATTGCAGGGGAGCGGATAGCCCTCTCCTCTCCTGCCACCTTTGAATTTCTCCACACCAGAGGCAGTTTCAGCAGCAGAGTTTCATTTCTTATTACAGATTTTAGATTCCAAATACAAATTAAGATATTAATTTGAACAAGAAACCACATTCCTTAAACATGCAAACCAAAAGTCTATAATAAAGTTTAATTCTGCCCCATTAGCCTGGCTGAAAAAGACGTTCCCACCCTACTTACAGACTGCGACTTCTGCAGCTGATTGTGGGCTTTGCGTGCGGTGAATTTCCCTCACCTATATGGTGATCTTTTCCCCACCTTTTCGGTGTATTGTTTCCCCCACCTTCTCAGTGTATTCTTCCTTTTTTTGCTCTAGGCAAAAATATCATCCCCTCCAGAGGTCCCATGTTGAAGGCACCAGTTTGTAGTGTCCCACGTTTGGGCTCAGGTTGTAGTAAACCCCTTTCACATCCCGCGTGGTTCAGGGTTCAGGTTCACGGTTCGGGCTCTGGAGGAGGCCACACGCAAATGAAAGAGACTAGAAAATATTAATTTGGAAATATTGGGGGCCAAGTGGGAGCCCAACTCAAGGAAAAGGACTTCCTTTGCTCAGGCCTAGCGATCCTTTTTATTAATACTGGGATCCACCCATAGCCTTTAGGCAGGCAATTCCAGTAATAGCCAATCAAGAATTTACATAAAACTAAAAGGTGGATGTTGCTTTAGCTACCATTGTCTCAACTAGACAGTGGGTGGTTGGCTCTGACCTTTCAGAGCTTCAAGGTTGACCAGCCTTCCGGTTCCTTGTCCACACCTCTCTGCTAGTGAAGACATGGGCAGCTTCCAACAATTTGAATCTGGATGAACTCTTTCCAATTTTAAATTAAACCTGAGGTGTATAATTTTTCCTTGCAGCCCTCAACTCTAATTTTTGTCCCTTCAGCCCCATGCGTCTGTTAAAAACTGTGTTTAGCTTCTAGACCTCTTGGCCTCTACTTTCAGAATTGGCAGAGGCGGTCTCAAATGCCAAACTCATCTCTCCTTTCCTATGGACACTTGGGAGTTTCCCCCCACCCTGCCCGTGAGGGTGCACTCTCTTCTCTTCTCTTCTCTTCTCTTCTCTTCTCTCTCTCTCTCTCTCTCTCCCTAGCCCTTCCACAGACACTTGTTCATTCCTATGGGCTCTGACAGCCTGATGGGCTCATCACAGATTTTAATCCAATAAATCCTTATGCATTGCTTGCTTTTTGATACTTTCAAACAGATATAAAGGGGTGGGAAAAAGTAGGTTAATAATAATAAATAAGACAATGATATATAAATAATACAGTAATAAACATTTTGCATACTCACAACTGTAAACCTACTTTTTCCCACGCCTGTACAATTTCTCCAGCTTTTTGGGTTGTTTTCAATGAGAGCAGGCCCAAGACATCTGCTCTGCCATTGCTGCAAACAGAGCTCTCTTTGTTCTCATCAGTCTGTGTCAATATTTCCTAGTCCAAAATGTGCCTTTTCAATGTCTAGATTTGAGTGTTCAGTTCAGGAAATTGTTGATTTTCTACTTCGAACTTCAATTATGAATGTTAGCTTTTTTGCCCACCTCTCTCTTATTTCTGTAATTATTAATCCTGCCCCCTAATGAGGAAAAAAACATAAATATGAATAAAATTGCAATAACCATGTACATATCAATAACCAGTTGAAATGTAAATGGATTAAATGCTTCTCCAATCAAAATACATAGGGAAGGTGAATGGAAGAGGAAATAATGCCCATATGTATGCTGCCTACAAGAGTTCCACCTCAAAATGAAAGACAAACAGATTGAAAGGATGGAAAAGGGTATAGCAAGCGAATGGAAAGAAACAAATAACAAGAACAACAAAACAAAATGGAAATGGAGTAGCAATACTTACTTCAGACAAAACAGACTTCCAAAGAGAGATTACTTAGGTGAACCTGACCTAATCCTCTTTACAAGCGGATTTAGAGGCTGACTATGGAAGAAGTCAGAGTTTCTCTTGCTGGCCCCACAGAAACAAACAACAATAGGAACTACCTATACAGAGAGTCGTGTGTCAGACAACTGCAGGTGTCCTACAGCGGCTGAGGCTCAGTCCTATAACCACAAAGAATGAACTAATCAGCATAAGGATACACTGAACTCTAGGAAATTGCCACTATTTTGCATGTCCAAGATAGTCAAACATCAAGTTTCCTATGGCACAACCTCTATATACAATGTATTCTAAATAACACGGTTGGCAATCTGTATTAGTTCTTTGTTGCCGTATAGTAAGATACAACATACCTAGTGGCTTAATCTAGTACCCATGGACTATCTTGTTTCTGTAAGTCAGAAGTTGAGGCACATCCTAGATGGGTTTTTCACTCAGTGTCTCACAGGCTAAAATCAAGGTACTGAGGGGGCCCAAGTTCCTTACCTGGAGTTCAAGGTTCTCTTCCATCCCCCATAAATTTGTAGATGATTAGAATCCCAGTGATTTTTTAAAATATATTTTTATTGAATTCAGAGAGAAAGGGAAAGGGAGAGAGAGATAGGAACATCAATAACGAGAGAGAATCATTGATCAGCTGTCTTTTGCAAGTCCCACATTGGGTAAGACCACAACCCAGGCATGTGCCCTGACCAGAAATCAAACTGTGACCTCCTGATTCATAGGTCAATGCTTAACCACTGAGCCCCACTGGCCAGGCTATTCCAACTATTTTTAACATTTTTTCATTAGGTATTAACTTAAAGGTCCTCATCCTACCTAATAAAAGAGTAATATGCAAATTGGCCACACTTTTGCTACACCCAAGCCATGCCCACCGGCCAATCGGGGTGAGTATGCAAATTAACCCAACCAAGATGGCGGTTGATTTGCACACATAGGCGCCATGAGCGGACCCCCTGCAACGGATCGACAGATCAGAGGGAGCTGTGTGTCCACTCCGGCCTCCGCCTGAGGTTTTCGGCCTGGTGCACGAGTGGATCCCCTGTGATCGATCGCAGGGAGCTGAGGGTTGCTTCGGCCTGGTGCAGGATTGGACCCCCTGCAATCTATAGCAGGTAGCTGGGTGTCCGCTCCTGCCCAAGGGGCTTTCGGTCTGGGCAGGCCTGGGCAGGGGCTGAGCCGGTGATCAGAGGGAGCTGGAGGGACCTGCCCAGGCCTAAAGCTTCGGCCAGAGGCTTTAGGCCTGGGCAGAGCCCAGCCCTCAATTGGTGTGAACTATAGAGGAAACACCTTTGCTGACTGCACATTGGCTAACCTTCCTGTATGTCACTGGTAATATTCTTAGTAACTTGGGTAATAAGAATCCAAAAAGGTGATCTAGGGTTTTTCCACCATACTTTTGGAGAAAAAAAATGAAGGTCTGCTGCAGGAGGGCTAAGAAATGTCATATCCTGCCCTAGCCGGTTTGACTCAGTGGATAATGCCTCAGCCTGCAGTCAGCAGGGTCTGGGTTTGATTCTGATCAAGGGCATGTACCTAGGTTGCAGGCTCCTCCCTGGCTGGGGCCCAGATCAGGGCTCATGCAGGAGGCAACCAATGAAAGTGTTCCTCTCACTTTGATGTTTCTCTCTGTCTTTCCCTTTCTCTTCCACATTCTCTAAAAGTCAATGGAAACATATCCTCAGGTGAGGATAAAAAATAAAGAAATGCATAGCCTATGAAAGACACATCTTGAAAATGCCTAAAGAAAGTTGTCATTTTTTCTTGGTGAAGGGACTGGAGTCCGTGTTGATGAAAACACCTTGGTGGCTGCGGTGACTGACAGTGGCTGCAGCAGTGGGGTGATGAGGCTGGTGCCTTCCCCTGACCAGCCCGGTTGCCTCCCACAAAGGGAGGCCAGACTGCGGCTTAGGTCCACTCCCTGTGGGGCGCGGGCCTAAGCTGTCAGTAGGACATCCCCTGAGGGCTCCCAGTATGTGAGAGGGGGCAGGTTGGGCTAAAGGACCCCCGACCCCCAGTGCACGAATTTCGTGCACTGGGCCCCTAGTATGATTATAATAGAGAATATATTATTTAATCTACATAGGCCAGATAAATAGCATTCAGTAATTAAAGATACCTTAAGATGTATTCCAGGAGATGGCTGGTTAGCCAGAGACGGGTAAGATTCCTCAGGGAAGGAACAACCTAAGACAGGCACAGTCGCAGAGGGACAAACAGGAGAGAACTTGGGGGTCAACAGAGGTGGGGCACAGACCCTCACCCCCCCTAACTTTGCAGGGGCCTGAACCCTCACCCCTTCTGAGGGAAGTCTCCTGCCCCCATGGCTGCTTAGCTTCCCATGCCCAGCTCAAATCGGGACCCGGGTAACAGACAGAGACTTGGCTGACAGCAGCTGACCTCTCACTGCAACAAGACATCTTTGAGTTGTCTTGAATATCTCTTTTTAAAAAACATTAAAAAACATTTAAAAATTGCCAAAACCGATTTGGCTCAGTGGATAGAGCGTCGGCTTGCGGACTCAAGAGTCCCAGGTTCGATTCCGGTCAAGGGCATGTACCTTGGTTGTGGGCACATCCCCAGTAGGGGTGTGCAAGAGGCAGCTGATCGATGTTTCTCTCTCATCCATGTTTCTGGCTGTCTATCCCTCTCCCTTCCTCTCTGTTAAAAATCAATAAAATATACTTTAAAAAATAAATATTAAAATAAAATTTTAAAAATACCTAGCTCTATTTCACTGGATAACTTCAACACCAACTGGTGTATTTGACTATTGTCTGTATTTCCTCACTACAGCAAGCTCTGGAGAAGAGGGATGCTGTCTGTCATACTCAGTGCTGCATTTCTAGCACCTATGTCAGTGGCCAGCATGTTTGTTGAATGAATGAATGAATAAATAAATCCTACCTGATGCTAGCCAGGGTACCCGACCTCACATAAACCCCTGTTCTGAGACTTCCTGAATACTGGAGCACCCTCTTGGAGGCTAACCCTGGAATGTACACATGCACAAACACTTCAAACAGTGACATTTCTGAGCTACATCTTCAATGAAGTAATCTTCATAAAATCCAACAAGAACTCATTCATAGATTAGGAGTCTTCCAAAGAGATGAAAATATATCCACTACTTCAAGGAAAAAGTAACTTCTCATTTCTTCACTAATCACACAATGAAGGAATTGTTTTTGTTTGGCACCAGAACAGTGCTTGGTATCTATCGGGCAACTCAGCAGTTCCTGAAAGAGTGAACGCAGAGAGCCCATTGGCAACTGGGGCCTTCCAGGTATTGGAAGACACTATCCACTGCCACCCCACACTAACTCCCTTAACCTGCGTGGCCTGCCATCTACTGGTAGCTGCTTCCAACACTGTGCTAGGGTCCAATCTATCCCAATACAACGCAGGTTCTAGTGACCTCCATCTGAGCCACTTCCTTCAGGACACAGGCTCCAACTGAGGTCACAATTCCAAGATTTGGAAAAGAGGCATCACACCACCATAAAAAGGGCATAAATGGTTTGGCACAGGTAGGTTACGACCTAAGTCCAAAGGTGTTGGGCAGAATATTCCTGAATGGCCCATCCAATGAGGGAGGGTGGCTGTTCAGTCTACGTCCAAGTATTACTTGTAATGATCACTGCATCCCATCCAAGACAATAAACATGGCACTTTCGAGTGGCCGCACATGCAGCTCCAAGTTTCGGGATGTTTATCCTGGCACTGACCACGGTTGGTATCGGCACTCCTCCCAACATCACCACCCAGCACTTTCCCAGAGAAGGAAGTGTCATGAGCTCACTTCTAATAAATGTAAACCTTATGATCTCCTTTGGTGTTATTTAAAAATTGGAAACAAAATGTAACAATGGTCGCTTTAAAATATGTCTTCTCAAACTACCTTTCTTCCATGTTGAGAATCTGCTAAAGCAGGAGACTGTTTGTAACATTACCTGTTTGCTATCTCCATGCCCCAAAATGTTATCTCCCACTTCAAGTGACCTGTACTCAAGGAAAAATAAAAATATAAATAGAAGACTGGTGTTTTTTTAAAGTAGCATTTATAATGTTTTGGAAGAAATGCCTTAAGTATTATTTTAAATACTTGTATCATTTCCTAGGAATGATGGAGCTTAAATGGTCTAGAATTCAGTTAGACATACAATAAAAAGCCTACTCTCAGGCTGATTTTATTTTTTACAGAGTATTAAAATGTACATTAGTTTAAAGAGTAAAGGCACGTGGGTACCACCATTCTGAGGAACAGATACACGGGACACGTTAGGGGCCCCTGTGGAACGCTGCCGTGGCTGTATTCCTCTCCCTCCTGGCCGGCAGAACTACGATGTCGGATCTTGTTAATGATTTCCTTGTATTTTCTATTGTTTCCCCAACATAGGAATCTCTCACACACATTCACAATTGTGCGTTTTGGAACTTTGTAAAAATGGAAAAAAACTGATGAACAACATAGACTGATGAACAACAGAACCAGAAACAAGGAGGCATCGATCGGACTATCGGGCCTCAGAGGGAGGATAAGGGAGGGTGGGGGGAGGGGGGAGAGATCAACCAAAGGTCTTGTGTGCATGCATATGAGCCTAACCAATGGTTAAGTTCAACAGGGGGTTGGGGCATGTGTGGGTAGGGGTGTGGGATGGGAATGGGGGGATGAGGACAAATATGTGACACCTTAATCAATAAAGAAATTTAAAAAAAAATGAATGCAAAAAATTTAAAAAAAAAATGGAAAAAAACTGTCTGAATTCTTCTAGGACTTGCTTTTTCCAGTCAGCATATGTTTAACATTTATGTTGCTGTGTGCAGCTAGAATTCTTGTATTTTCAGGCTACATGTTTCATTGTACAAATGTTCTATTGATGTACTCTGTGGCTGGTTGACATTAGAACTGTTTCCAGAATTTTGCTATTAGAAATTCTGCTATATTCTTATAAATGCATCCTAGTGCAGAGATAGTTTATCTAGTGTATATATAGATATATGTAGGAACACTTAATTTTGGCTGTACCAATATATATCCCTCTCAGCAGTATTTTTCATTGCACCATATCCTAGCCAATACTTAGAGCTGACTAATCAAATGTTTTTGTGTGCACCAATTTTGTAGGTGTGAAATGTCACCTGTGATTTTTAATATGCAAGTCTTAGGTTATTAATGGAATTAATTATAATTTCATATATTTATTTTTTGTGAAATGGCAGTTCATGTCTGTTGCCCATTTTTCTAATGGGTTTCTGTCATTCTCTGTAGATTATTACATATTCTTGACATTCATCCCTTTTCAGTTTTAAGTATCTTCCTCAAGTTTGGGGTTTCTCTCTTTGTGGTGTCTTTTATTATTTTTTAAAATCCTCACCCAAGGATTTTTTATTTTAAGAGAGGAGGAGAGTAACATCAGATGAGAGAGAAACATCAGTTGGTGTTTCTTGCATGCCCACAACCATGATCACACCCGCAACCTAGGTTTGTGCCCTGACCAGGAACCAAACCCACAATCTTTTTGGCGTATGGGACGACATTCCAACCAACTGACTCACCCAGCTAGAGCTCTTTGTGATGTCTTGTAATGAACAGTTCTTAATTTAATGTATTCACATTTAGTGGTATTTCTTTTGTGTATACTTTTAAGAAATCCTTTTCTAACCCAAGGTTATAAAATTAGTTCCTATAGTTCCTTCTAAAAACAGTCTACATTTGCCTTTCCCAATAAGTCCACATTTAATCCACCTAGAAATGATACTCATGTGTAGCATTAGATAAATATCCTATTTCCATTCTAGCATAAATCTAGTTTTTTAAAATATATATATATTTATTGATTTCAGAGAGGAAGGGAGAGGGAGAGAGAGATAGAAACATCAATGATGAGAGAGAATGACTGATCAGCTGCCTCCTGCACGCCCCCTACTGGGGATCGAGCTTGCAACCACAACCTAGGCATATGCCCTGGCCAGAATCCAACCTCCTGGTTCCTGGACCAACGCTCGACCCGCAGAGCCACACCTGGCTGGGCAAATCTAGTTTTTGTTTTGTTTTGTTTTGTTTTTTTTTAACTGGGGCTCAGGTCCCTGGGTAAGCAGGGCCCTTACCTCTCTTTATTTTTGTTTTCTCTTTTTTAAAAAAAATACATTTTTATTGATTTCAGATAGGAAGAGAGAGGGAGAGACAGACAGAAACATCAATGATGAGAGAGCCTCATTGATCAGCTGCTTCCTGCACGCCCCCTACTGGGGATCAAGCCCCAACCCAGGCATGTGCCCTGACTGGAATCAAACCTGCAACCTTTCAGTCCACAGGCTAATGCTCTATCCACTGAGCAAAACCGGCCAGGGCATCTAGTTTTCTTATATGTAGATTTGCTCTCTCGATATTGTTCCAAGGTCTGTTTATTCCTGCACCAAATCTGCCCTGTTATTAAAGGTCTTGGTATCTGACAGGGCAAGTTTTCCTCATCGCCTTCTTGGTTATCATTTGCCTTTAACTTCCACATAAAGTTTAGAACCAGTCCATCAAGTTCAAAAACAAAGAAACAAAGCTCTTGGGATTTTAATTGGATTTGCATTAATGCTGTGTCAAATTGTGGGGAACTGACATTTACAATACTGACTCTTCTTTATTTTCATGAACACCATAGGACGATAGGTCCCTTGATTATTTGGATATATATGTGTGTGTGTGTGTGTGTGTGTGTGTGTGTGTGTGTGTGTGTGTGTATGTAATTGGTTTCATAGAGGAGGGGAGAGGGAGAGATAGAAACATCAATAATGAGAATCATTGATGGGCTGCCTGTTACCTGCCCCACTCTGGGAACCGAGCACACAACCCAGGCACATGTCCCAACTGGGAGTCAAATCGTGACCTCCTGGTTCATAGGTCGATGTTCAACCACTGAGCCATGTCAGCCATATTGATGACTTCCAATAAAGGTTTAAAACTTTCTCCAAAGAGGGCTTGCACATCTTTTTACTCAACACTAGCTACATTATATCTGATTTGGTATTTAGAGCTTGCTTTTAATCTGTAATCTTTCATACCATCTCAAATCATCTGTAAATACTGCCCACTAAGAAGTCATACTGTCACATTCTCTCGGTTGGCTCCTCTGAGTCCAAGACTAATGCTTTGCTACTGAATCCAAATGTTCCCTCACCTATAAAATAAGGAACCCCAGTAGGACTGTTTTGACACTTACATGCAATAGCATGTGGGGAAATGGCCAGCCTGGTCTCTTCAATCCCTTTCTTCCAGACAGCACATTGTTTTTGTCTTTGTGTGCTCAAGGGATTTTGCACATGGCAGTCATTTTGAGTATTCACTGAGTAGAAATTATTTATTTCCTGACTCCTACAGGGCAGAAAGCATATTCCCTGGCTGGGATGCCCTTTCTGAATCCCATACTTAGAGTAAGCACTCAAATGCTTAAAAAGATATGCTTGCCCTAGCCAGTTGGACTCATTGTAGAGACTCAGTGTCAGCTCTCGGATTTAAGGGTTTTGATTCTGGTCCAGGGCATGCACCTCGGTTATAGGCTCAATCCCTGACCCCTCAGGGCACATTCGGGGGCAACCAATCGATGTGTCTCTCTCACATCTATGTTTCTCTCTGTCTCTACCCCTCCCTTCCACTCTTTCTAAAAAAAAAAAAAAAAAAAAAAAAAATCAATGGAAAATATCCTCGGGTGAGGATTAACAACAAAAAATTTTTAAAAAAGAAAAAGATCCTCCCTTAAAATTCTTGTCTTTAGAAAAATAAAAAGATTTGCTTTCACCTAGGGTTAAACACAAAAACAAAAAACAGTATTGAATTCTGCTAATTAAGATTAAGTTCACTCTCTTACACCTACCATGAGCATTCTATTCAAAATGACATCAGGCAAGTCTATACTTTTTCAAAGAAATGCTAATTATCTAAATTAATTATATATATATATATATATATATATATATATATATATATATATATATATATATATATATATATAAAATATGTAGGTACAAAATACCTTCCCCTCAAATGACTTATTGTGTGTATTGAGCAAATATAGAAATATTTTCAGTATAAGGATGAAAACAAAAAAGGTCTTACTGATTTTGCCAGAATAGCCAGAGAATTATTAATTCATTCATTCCATTTGAATGTATTGTTGTGCTTAACAGACACTGATTTAGAAAAGAATTTTTCAGATCCTTCTTGGTAATTGAAACTTGGCTTAGATCTTCTAGTTCTTATATTTGCCCTTTACTGGTTGTATTACCATATTTTTCCATGTCTAAGACACTATTTTTTTCCCTAAAATCGTTAGACTGAAAATCGAGGGGCATCTTATACATGGAAGTCAGCCAAGGAGGGAACCACATGGGTGCATAGCTGTCCATACCTTGTCAAACAGCTCCCTCCAATCATAGCCTTATTATTACTGACATCAGCTGATGCCATAATTGGAGGTGGAGGTGGAGAGTGTGCAGATGCAATAGGGACCTGAGTGTTCTGAGCCTATAAAGATGTAAAAAAATAAATAAATAAGAAGATAAATACCGGTAAATGATGGCCTTACTCTGCAAAATTCAAACTGAATATGATCAGCTATGCAAGAGAGCATGGAAATACAGCTGCAGAGAGACAATTTGGACCGCCCCCCCTCCCCCCACTGAGTGTACGATCAGACAGTGGAGAAAACAGGAAGAACAACTCGTAAATGCCAAAAAAGAAGAAGGCCTTAGGAGAAAAACCAGCAAAATGGGCAAACTTGGAGCAGAGGCTTAAGACTTGGATTATGGAGCAGCGCCAGAGTGGCTCATGTGTGTCAACCAAGCTTATTCAGTGTCAGGCAAGAATGTTTGCAAGAGCCCTAACCGGCGTCGGCCTGCGGACTCAAGGGTCCCAGGTACAATTCCGGTCAAGGGCATGTACCTTGGTTGCGGGCACATCCCCAGTAGGGGGTGTGCAGGAGGCAGCTGATTGATGTTTCTCTCTCATTGATATTTCTAACTCTCTATCCCTCTCCCTCTCATTGATATTTCTAACTCTCTATCCCTCTCCCTTCCTCTCTGTAAAATATCAATAATATATATATATATTTTTAAAAAAGAATGTTTGCAAGAGAAATAAACATTGTTGATTTTATAGGAAAGGCAAAATGGTGCTTCAATTTCATGAGGAGAGAAGGGTTGGCATGAGAACACGAACAAAGTTAGCTCAGAAAATGCCACCAGTTTGTGAGGATGGTCTCACATATATAGACAGTGACTCAGAAGACAGCAGTGATACAATGGAAGTTGAAGAAATTGATATGTCTGGAACTAGCAGTGATGAAGAAGAGCAGTGATGCAACAGAGGCTGAATAAAGTGAATAAAGTGATGCTGCACATCATAGTCCTGGTATGTAAACATTACTGCGGTAATTGCTAAATAAAAATGTGTTCTGTTTTATGTTTAAAATATTGATTTCTTAATTTGGGGTTGGAAAAATGGGGGGCATCTTATACATGGAAAAATACAGTACTTTGGACTGAATAAATTATGACCTACCCGTTTCTTACATAAAGCTACCACTAGGTGGCAGTACATAACACTTGAAAACATTGACAATATTTAACCCACTGTAAACATCACAAAATACATAAATATACCAGTTTTCACTTTCAAAATTGGTATTTCTAAAAATCACCCATTATTGAAAAGGATGTGGGTAAATATCCATTTTCAATAACAGCTGAGGTGAAGGTAAATCAGGGGGGAAGTTCCTGTGCCAAAAACCTCAAATGTTCATACTCATTAAATCAAGCACTCAAACTTTTTGGAATACAGAGATGTACATTTAGATTAACTTATAAGGATATTCATTGCAATATCCTTTACATTAGTTGAAAAAATCTAGTGAAATAACCTGAATACCCAATGACAAGAACTGATTAAAATCATAGTGTAAGTTGAAATACCAGGTAGTCATTAAAAGCAGTTTAAAAACACTTGTGCATATAAATCACTTGGGGATCTTGTCCAAATGCATATTCTGGTTCCTGAGGTGGGGCCCCAGACTCGGTATTTGTAACAAGTTCCCAGCCCAGGTGATGCTGACATTAATAGTCTGCAGACCACACTTTTATTTTTTAAATATATTTTTATTGATTTTTAGAAAGGAAGGACAGGGAGAAATAGAAACATCAATGATGGGAAAGAACCATTGATCAGCTGCCTCTTGCACACCCCCACTGGGGATCAAGCCTGAAATCCGGGCACGTGCCCTGACCGGGAATTGAACCGTGACCTCCTGGTTCATGGGTTGATGCTCAACCACTGAGCAACGCCAGCTGGGCTGTAGACAACATTTTTAGTAGCAAGCTTTTGGATCATTTAATGACACAAAATGTCAATACTTGTAAAAGCACTCAAGTGAGCCTCACATAAACAACTTATACATACACCCTTTCTATACAAAGGACTTATTCACACAACATACATGTCCAAGAACCTACTCAATTACTTTATTTTTAATTTATTTTATTGTTTAAAGTATTACAAATGGTAGTACATATGTCTCCTTTTTTTCCCCATTGACTTTCCCCCGGCCTCCCCTATCCCCCGGCACATGCCCTCACCCCCACCCCCGCCAGTGTCTTATGTCCATTAGTTATGCTTATATACATGCATCAAGTCCTTTGGTTGATCCCTTAAACCCCTCTTCCCCTGCCAACACTCCCCAGCCTTCCCGCTGTAATTTGACAGTCTGTTCGATGCTTCTCTGCCTCTGTATCTATCTTTTTGTTCGAGTTATAATGTTATTATCCATAAATAAATGAGATCATGTGGTATTTTTCTTTCACTGCCTGGCTTATTTCACTTAGCATAATGCTCTCCAGTTCCATCCATGCTGCTGCAAATGGGAAAAATTCCTTTGTGTAGATGTACCAGTTTTTTAATCCACTCATCTGCTGATGGGCACTTAGACTGTATCCAACTCTTAGCTATTGTAAATTGTGCTGCTATGAACATAGGGGGACATATATCCTTTCTGATTGGTGTTTCTGTTTTCTTGGGATATATTTCTAGAATTGGTATTACTGGGTCAAATGGCAGTTCCATTTTTAAATTTTTGAGGAAACGCCATACTGTTTCCCACAATGGCTGCACCAGTCTGCATTCCCACTAGCAGTGAAGGAGGGTTCCTTTTTCTCCGCATCCTCTCCAGCACTCATTTGTTGATGATAGCTGTTCTGACAGGTGTGAGGTGGTACCTCATTGTTTTTTGTTAATATATTTTATTGATTTTTTACAGAGAGGAATGGAGAGGGACGGAGAGAAACATCGGTGAGAGAGAAACATCGATCAGCTGCCCTCTGCACACCCCCTACTGGGGATGTGCACGCAACCAAGGCACATGCCCCTGACCGGAACCGAACCTGGGACCCTTCATTCCGCAGGCCGACGCTCTATCCACTGAGCCAAACTGGTTAGGGCAAGTACCTCATTGTTTTGATTTACATCTCTCGGATGATTACTTTAATGAGCCAGTTTGTTCCTAAATACTATGTCAATAGTATTTTTCCTATTTTTTTCATAATTTAGAATTATGTAAGCCAATGAAATGTGAGTGTAAATCATTGGTTCAATAAAAACTAAGTTCATATTTTGACATACCACTTCACACCCATTAGGAAAATAAGTGTTGGTCAGGATGTGGAGAAACTGAAACTCTCACGAGTTGTTGGTGGGGATGCAAAATGGCGCAACTGCTGTGGACAAGAATTGGGGCTCCTCAAAGTCTAAACAGAATTACCATATGCTCAGCAATTCCTACGTATGTATCCAAAGAATCACAAGTAGGAACTCATATGCTTGTACACCAATGTTCATAGCAGCATTATTCACCATAGCCAAAACGTGAAAAACCCAAATGTTCACTGGTAGATGGAAAAATAAAACTTGGTAATATACATACAATAGATTATTCTTCAGCCATACAAAGGAATGAAATTGATACATGCTACGTAGATGACCCTTGAAAACATTATGCTAAATGAAATAAGCTGGTCACACAGGAACAGATATTGTATGCTTCTCCTTATATGAGGTACCTAGAATAGGCAAATTCAGATATAAAGTACAGTAAAGGTTGCCAGTAGTGTGGGGAGAAGCAAGAATGGGAAGTTACTGCTTAATGAGGACTTGAAAAAATCCTGGATATGGATAGTGGTGATGGCTGCATTTTGAATATACTTAATGCCACTGAAATATACATTTAAAATGGTCAAAACAGCAACTTATATTTTATAATTTGAAAGCTGCTGAATTAGTTCTTACAACTATAAGCTTAAGCAAATAAGGTAATGTGGTAGACCTACACTTATTTAAGCATTTAACATCTATGTGCCCCATGCTGATGTGGGCACTTGGGTCTTAACAGAAAACAACTGTTTATATTCTAATGAATTAAAAATGTAACATACTGTGTTAGTAATAAATACTTGGAAGAATAATAAGGAAGAGAGTGGGTTCCATTCTTCAATATAAAGGTAAAAACAGCCCTGGCCAGGTGGCTCGGATGGAGCATTGTCCCATAGACCTGTTGGGGAGTGTATGGGAGACAACCAATTGGTTTCTCTCTTCCTCTAAAATAATAAAAACATATCCTCGAGTGAAGACTAAATCAAATTTTAAAAATTTAATGTTTTTATTGATTTCAGAGAGGAAGGGAAAGGGATAGAAATATCAATGATGAGAATCATTGATCCACTGCCTCCTGCATGTTCCCCACTGGGGATTGAGCCCACAACCTGGCCATGTGCCCTGAACCATTACCTCCTGGTTGATAGGTCAATGCTCAACCACTGAGCCACACAGTCCAGGTTGAAAAATTATATATAACTTATTAGCAGTCATGCAGACATCCAAAGCATTCCAGGCAGAGTAACAGCCTGTGCGAAGGCTGAGACAGGAGCATGCCTGACCTGTCTGAAAAACAGAGGCTACTAGTAGAGTGGCTGGAATGCAGTGAGCATGGAAGGAAGGTACTGGGGGATCTCAGAGAATTAGGGCCAAATCATGGAAGAACCTTTTAAGGACTGGAGCTTTAATCTTATCAGAAATGGGGAGCCACTGCAGGTTTTTTAAGAGACAATAAAAACTCTTGAAAGATGTACTAAGTATGTAGGGGTGTAAAAACAGAAAAACCTATTAGGAATTACTGCAGTAATATAGGTAAAGAAAGAAAGCAATGTTCAGATTCTAGGTATTTCCTGATGGCAGACAATATTTCCTGATGTATTGAATAGGCAGTGTAAAAGAGTACAAAATGATTTCAACGTTTTGAGCCTAAGCAACTGAAATGATGGTGTTGATGTTTGCTACTAGGGAAGCCTGGACTGAGTAGGTGGTGAGGAATAGTTGAGGGTGAAGTGTTGAGATACCTTTTAAATATTCAAGTAGAGCCCTAGCCAGTTTGGCTCAGTGGATAGAGTGCTGGCCTTCGGACTGAAGGGTCCCAAGTTTGATTCCAGTCAAGGACACATGCCCAGTGTTGTGAGCTTAGTCTCCAGCAGGGGCGTGCAGGAGGCAGCCAATCAATGATTCTCACTCATCATTGATATCTCTCTCCCTTTCCCTTCCTCTCTGAAATGAAAATATATATTAAAAAAATAAAAAATATATATTCAAATAGAGATGTCCAGTAGATCGTTAAGTCTCCAGTTTGGGAAAAGGTGTGAATTGGAAATACTATCAAGTTAGAAACCTACAGAATATCCTATGTAATAAAGAGGGAATATGCTAATTGACCCTCACACCAGTGCCCACAGCCAATAAGGAGGGAACATGCTAATCGACTGCCCTGCCCTCAAAGATGGAGGCACCCACAGCCAATAAGGAGGGATAATGCTAATTGATTGCCACACCCTCAAAGATGGCAGCACCCTCAGCAACAAGATGGCGGCCCCAGCCCCGTTGGGGCGCCTGCCTCCGGAGTTCACCAGTCCCCTCAGACCCTCAGCCCCCCAGGGCCGGCCCGAGGCACAAGCAAGCCTCAGATGGCAGCTGCCCAGCTGCCTGAGGCTCAGGTAACCAGGGCCGGCAGAGGCTTGTGCTGCCTGCAGTGGAAGCAGGAGAGGTGTGATGAGGGCATCCACTTCCCCTGATCGGCAGGTCACCTCCTTCCCCTGAGGGCTCCTGGACTGTGAGAGGGAACAGGCAGGGCTGAGAGACGCCCCCTCCAGTGCATGAATTTCCATGCACCAGGCCTCTAGTTAATACATAAAGCTGTGAACAGGAAGAGTGCCAAAAATTCAGATTAAACTTAAAAGGTTAGAGGAGAGACACAGGAGAGATTAAGGATGCATGAAATAATGAAAATTTAAACCTTCACTATGACTCCTAACTTTACCTGCCTATTTATGCTGATAAACTTCTGATAAGAGTGCATGTGTTATCCTCAATAGTCATGTAAGCAGGGGTTGAGGTAACAATTGGTGGAAGGTAACTTTAGGTACATTACTGCCAGGTACTCTCAAAAGGAATGAGACAAGTATTCACAACAGATACACTGTTAACACATTAAGAGCCCAACCTGTTTTGTCTTCCGGACGGAAAGTATAGTGTCGGACACCGGTGACTGACATGGCGCTTAATTAACTGTAAAAACAGCCATGAGTGAATCACATTCTGCAAATCACTTTCTAATAAACTGAGCATATTCTTGGATGCTAAGAATTCTTGTTTATGTTTTCTCCTAAGGTGATTTCTCTCCCTACTTGGGGGAAAGCTGTAGAGGTAATAATGTAAAATGACTTAACAGTTTTTATTTTTTTTCGGGGGAGGGGTAGTAGGGAGGGCGGAGAACTAGTGGTACACAGTGGTATTCAAGTTTCTAAACCGTAATGGAGTGGGGCCCAATTCCTGAGTCAATGACAAAAGTTTCTTTTCACAAAGTTGAGCATCTTATATTTATAGGATAGCTATTATGTAAGTAGAACCTGTGCAAGTTATCTACGAGACATTTTTAAAAATAAAGCCTGGCCCTAGCTGATTTGGCTCAAAGGATAGAGCATCAGCCTGCAGACTGAAGGGTCCCAGGTTCGATTTGGGGCATATGTCCGGGTTGCAGGCTTGATCCCCAGTAGGGGTCGTGCAGGAGGCGGCCAATCAATGATTCTCATCATTGATCTCACATCTCTCTCCCTTCCTCCCTGAAATCAATAAAAATATATTTCAAAAATTAAAATAAAGTCCAGCCACTGTGGCTCAGAGGTTGAGCATTATGAACAGGTCATGGTTAGATTCCTTGTCAGAGCACATGCCCAGGTTGTGGGCTCCATCCTCAATAGGGGGTGTGCAGGAGGCAGCAAGCAGATAAATGATTCTCTCATCAATGTTTCTGTCTCTCCCTCTCACCTCTTCTCTGAAATCAATAGAAATATATATTTTAAAATAAAATTAACAAGATACCACTAAGTTGCAATGGCCTGTGTTATCTAGCACAGGTTGTACAGAGCAGGTACAGAAATAAACATTTTTAACATATTCTGAAATGCTTACAGTTCAGGAACCAATAAAGCCTTTAAAGTTAGCAGTGGGGGCCTAGTTTGCTAAAACACAGCAAGTAACTTAAAAAAGCTGATTTGGAATCAAACACATTCTAACTCCAACTCACCTTTATGCTAATCAGAACCCCTCAGATACCACTAGCTCACTTGTAAAAGGAGAATACTATCTCTAAAACGATGATTTAAGCTCTACAAAGTAGAAGAGCAATTTAAAAAATGCTGCTGGCAACACCCCCCGCCCCAAACAAGTCTTAGCCGGTTTGGCTCAGTAGATGAGAGCATCGGACTGCGGACTGAAGGGTCAGTCCCAGGTTCAACTCCAGTCAATGGCATCTCCCTCGGTTGCAGGCTCCTTCCCAGCCTGGGCCCTGGTAAGGGTTCATGCAGGAGGCAACCAATCGATATTTCTCACATTGGTATTTCTCCATCTTCCCCTCTCTAAAAATCAACGGATAAATATCCTTGTGTGAGGACTCAAAAAACAAAACACAAACAAGGGCATGCGTGATTCTCTTCTGCAACTGGGTTGATAACCATTGAATTGTTAAGTGATGGAGACAATTTTCTTCCCCACCCCATAGTGTGATCCAACTACCTACCTTCTCCGTGACTGAGTGTATTACTAAGTGGACTGCTGCCATAAAAATGAGGCCTACTTTCAGCTAAGCCAATGACGTCCACACAATGCTTCAACAGATCAGCATCAGTTCATTCTCCCACACCTAAACAATAACCCTTTGTACAATGCCCTCCATCTTAGTCACTAGATATGTCTTAAATTTCTACCACCTACCTTCAAGGTCACAAACTCCCCTGTTTGTGTCCCAAGGAGGGGGTTCCTTTCAATCCAAAGCTATTGCTTCATACTACTCATCTCAATGAGTATCAGCTTGAAAGTTGTACCAGACTTCTCACTTTCCCATTTTCCTAGTTATTACTAAGTTATGACTTTAATCCATGTAAAACCATATGGCTACACAACTAACTTGCTATTTCTTGAATTTCAAACATACTAAATTCACACTGCCTCCACATCTTTTTCCAAAGTTTCCCATTTCAGTTGATGACATACCATTTAAGTCATCCTTTGCGCCTTGTTGTATCCAAACTTCCGCTAAGTTTCTCAACTGTGCTTAAGTCTTTCACTAAGTCAATTTTTCTCTATCTCTATTATCCCCCTATCGGCTATAATTGGAGACTTTTTACTGGTTTACCTCCTTTATTCTTTCCTTGATTAAATATGCATCGAAGATTTCTGAAATGTTATTACTTGTGACAATCTTTTTTTTTTTTTAAGTTTTTGATTTCAGAGAATGGAAGAGAAACATTAATGGTGAATCATTAATCAGCTGCCTCCTGCAAGCCCCCAGCTGGGGATCGAGCCTGCAACCCAGGCATGTACCCTTTACCGGAATTGAACCCTTCAGTCCATAGGCCGACGCTGTCCACTGAGCCAAACCAGCTACAGTGAGACCATCTTGAACGTGATTTACGAGCCCTGAAGAGTCCTGACTCTTGGCTTTTTCTTGAGCCCCATGCACAGGCTATGACAGCCACTCCCTAAATCAGCCAAACTGGCATTCTAGTTCCTACTAATATGCTAGTGCCTCCGGTCAAGACTTCTGTTCAAACCTTCATGAAGTAATTCCCTTCCACATGCACCAAGTCTTATTTTTTCTTTAGGTCTAAGCATAACATAAAGACTACATTAAGGAAATAAACTCTAATTTCTGAATGTAGCTTTTTGAAAGCCAAAAAATGTATCTATCCTTTACCTGACAATGACAGCTGATTAGAATGGATAGAACATGAAAATGCAAAAATTCTGTTAGTAATAGAAGAAACTTTGTCCTGTGCCTGCCTCTCTACATTTGGTAAACCATTTCTAGTACTATTTGTTTCATGGTAATCATTAGAAAATAAAACTAGGAGACTGGGGGGAAAAACTGTATGTAGCTCCTTTATTTAAAAAACCCTTCACTAAATCAGGCCTTGACTGACTCTTACGAAGTTTTGTGTGGCATCTGGTTTAAAAGATTAGTAATAATCTTTCTTTTCTTTTTTTATTAATCCCATTTTTAAGAGAGTGGAAAGGGGTGAGTGGGTGACAGAAAAACATCAACGTGAGAGAGACACATCTATTTGGCTGCCTCCTTCATGGGCACCCCCCAGAGCCGGGATGGAGCCTGCAACCGAGGTATGTGTCCTTGACCAGAATCGAACTGGGGACCCTTCAGTTTATGCTCTAGGGCCCTAATAATCTTTTCTTTCAGGTAGTCGAAATTAATTCAATCTCAAGTGAAGATCAATGAATGGAATCTTCTTTAAAATGTAAACATGTAACAAAAAGTATTAGAGAAACTAACAAAACCTGAACCACAATTTGAATTGGAATATGGAAAAGAATCCCTATAATGGTAAGTTGTTATTTCTCATATGGTCATTTCATCTGTTTTGGAATTACCTTAAACATACACATTCAAGAAATTTGGGGCCTGTTATTATAATACACAGCACTGAAAAAACCTCATTGAAATCACAGATTTCCTAATCTTTATTGTTGAAAGTATTACACATGTTCCCTTTTATCCCCACTGACCCCTTCTAGCCTGCCCTGTCCTTTGCCCCAGGCCTTTACCACATTACTGTCTGAATCCATGGGTTATGCACTGAAATAAAAATTTGTTAGTTTTAAAAGTATTCTATATTACCTTCAAGCTAGCTGGTGAAATATTTTTTTGCTATGTTCTACATTTTTTATTAAAATCTAGTAAGATTAATAATCACCTAAAACTAGACAAATGGCCCTAACCGGTTTGGCTCAGTGGATAGAGCATTGGCCTGCGGACTGAAGGGTCCCAGGTTCTATTCCGGTCAAAGGCATGCACCTTGGTTGCGAGCACATCCCCAGTAGAGGGTGTGCAGGAGGCAGCTGATCGGTGTTTCCCTCTCATCGATGTTTCTAACTCCCTATCCCTCTTCCTTCCTCTGTAAAAATAAAAAAAAAAAATCAAATGTGTGTGTGTGTTTATACATATATATCCCAAATGTTTTCTGAATCTTATATATTTAACAATAAAAGAGCCCAGAAATCTTTTAGGTTTCTAAATCTTCATTTCAGTCAAATACCATCTGCTTTAAGGACCACCAAATGCCAATACAGATGAAAATAACCACTATCTAGGAGGCTGGCTTAAAGACAAAAAGTCCAACTTTCGTTATATTGCATACTAGAGACCCGGTGCATGAAATTCGTGCACTCGGGGGTTGGGGGGTTCCTCAGCCAGGCCTGTGCCCTCTTGCAGGAGCCCTTGGGGAATGTCCACTGCCTCGGAGGCAGGAGAGGCTCCGGCCACCCCTGCTGCACGGCTTCAGGCTGAGCGGCACTCCCCGTGGGAGCGCATTGACCACCAGGGGACAGCTTCTGTGTTGAGCATCTGCCCCCTGGTGGTCAATGCACGTCATAGAAACCGGTTGTTCCGCCATTAGATCAATTTGCATATTAGCCTTTTATTATATAGGATAGGATGGCCAATAGATACAAATTCTTCAAACTACTGTACAATGGTTAACAAATTATAAATCAAGCAAAAAAAAAAAACAAACTGCAAAGTATTATCAAAACTGTTTTATTTTCAATACAAGATAAATACCATGCTTGTTACTAGTGCAGTTTAAGGCCAACAATGGCCATATAGTAAACTGCTGAACAATCACCTAAATGCTAAAGAAAGAAAAGACAAAAAGTAAACATTAAACACAAAATTGCAATTACAAACATTTTAATAAAATGGAATGAACTTTCTAGTAGAAGCAAATATGGAAGTCTGGTTATCATGGACACCAAAAATATGTCATTTGATTACCTTACCTTTTGCACAGAAATCTTATTGTGTGAAGTCACCATAGAGTCTCAATAGCTAAAATTTCAAGACTTTCTTTGGCCTTCTGGTATTAGACAAATTATTTACAAACTATGATTCAGTAATTCATGGATACTGGAATATGATACAATATTTTTGTTAAGGTCTTTCCATCAAAATTGTAAAACAACTTTGTAAGGCTGTACAAGGCTGTAAACTACTTTGCTAATATACCAATGGATGAAGAGGAAGAAGGAATAATAGACCTTTTTTAAGGCTAAAGTCATCAATGTTATAGATGCATTCCTTAGAATACACTATTACCCCAAAAATTTCTTTCCCATTAAATACCACCTGAGTACTTCAATTTTCAACATAAAAAAATAAACATGAATCCACCATTGTATTTTAAAATAACTTACAAAATGCTAAAAAAGTGTTACGTAGTAACAATGTAACAAGAAAGAAAAATTTTCAAAATGAAATGTTTAATTTCATTTATGAGTCTAATTATGAAATTAACGTAAAACATTTACACCCATGGCAGAGTTTTAGAATACTACTCACACACGGAATGGAAAACTCTCTGTAGTATATACTATCCGCAGATAACATTTTAAGATTTGTGTGATTTCAATAAAATTCTACCTAATATTTTAAAAGACTCCCATTACAATTTTAATATAGCAGGAAGTTTTTAAAACATTAAAAACCATACTAGCTGCATACTCAGAGCAAATGCCAAAAACCTGAAATTTTAAAGAAACATTGGTTAAAACAAATCTAAATTAATCTGAACAGGATACAATTGCCTCAATATTTTGAATATTCATAAAAATTCATATTGCTTCTTTCTAATGCCAAGAAAGAAGAGTATAAGAACTTCCTCCCAGAAGCCTAGACATTTTAGCACATTTTATATTTCAATTTAATGAAACTTTAATCCTGAATCTTCTGATTTCTCTAAATTAAAACTCTCACATTACTAACACAAGGAATGCTATATGTAAGGCCACATCTTAATAAATTTATAATTTTTGGTTGAATATTTATTTAAAAATTAGTCTAAGGCTTCTAAGAGTCAAGTTGCTAAAAAAATACACCAGTGTTTAAACTGAAAATTAATGTAAAAAAATAATAAAACAACATCACACACACTTTAAGAACAGAAAAATAGAATGCTTTGCTACAAAATCCCCACTTAATGTATTTTAGCACAAAAATGTAAGATATGTACAATGGGTAAGCGTGCAATTAAGTACATACAACTGTGGGAAACATTTACAGGTGGCTATGGGATGCAAATGAACTTAATGGATTAAAATTTAAAGGGCAGGTATCTGCAAAGTGCCAAGAATTTTAATACTATATTCTTGGTAAAGAATCAGAACATAAACTTTCTCTAAAAATAACAAGCTGAACCTTAAAACACAAAATCGGGGCCATCTTATAAGATACAGAAAATGCAATGATCATTCAGGTAAAACCAAAATGTCGAGAGCACTCCAACAGAAAGTCTTGTAGTAGCATCTCATTGTATAAAACAGTATGTATTTATTTAATTATTGGCACATTTAAATAAGTAAGGGAAAGTCTTTACCCTTCCAACAATTTCCCCCTTCACTATAAAATGTTATACAACATTCATTAAAACCTTGTTTAAGAACTGACCTTAAACTAATTTAAAAACAAAAAACAAAAATGCAATGTTCTCCATAGGAGAATTAAATAAAATAAAAAAAATACCTTAAGCTACAATCCATAAGTTACTTGTGAACTCCAAATTGTAGTTAACTGTTTAAGAATATACAAGGTAAAGGGAACATTAAATGGACTAAACTATGATCACCAGCCACCTCAAAGTAGTCCAAATCTTGCTTATGAAAACTGACAAAATAAACTGGAATTTACACTGGAATATCCCTACAACAAATGTCCTTTAACTAAAAGCAGCACACTTCAATTCAAAGTGTTGCTTTAAGAAACAATACCATTCAGGTGCTGTCATCACACACATTACTGACTAAAAGGAATGTGGCTGCATAGCATTAATAAATGCTATGGTTTAAAATTAAACTCACATTTGTTTTCATATCCACTGTAACTAAGAAAAACTTGAAACGTCTCCGGACACATTCTCTCTCTCTCTCTCTCTCTCTCTCGCTCTCTCTCTCTCTCTCTCTCTCTCGCTCTCTCTTTTTTTTTTTTTTTTGGTGTCTATGTAAATCAAGATTTATCTCTTTGGGTTGTTTTTATACATAAAAATTTTTTTTTTCAAATCACATCAGCCCATAGACAACAGAAGGAATATAAATAAAACAAGGATTGCAATTTTCACCTTTACAGCTGTACATTCATATGTTATCAGGTAGAACAAAACTGTGAAATTTAATTAGTCAAACCAGAAAGTTATTTCCTTCTGATGACACTTAAAAAATAATGAACTAGTAGCAAGCAATTCTAGTACACTCACACGGTCTGCAATAAGTCACACAATGACATAAGCCATGTAGGGAGAAGAGTGACACAGAATGAGCAATTAAAGGGTTCCACTGATAAAAAGTGAGCAAGTAAATGAAGGATTTAATTAGCATAAAATTTCCAGTTTCATTTCAAGTTCAAACAGCGATTTCTATGATTCCATTTTAACATTGTTCAGAGAAATGTTTATTCTCATGGATATTTACTTACCTTTTTAAGATTACTATTAACTAATTTCCCTTGTAATAGATTTATGTCCGTACTTTGCATTAGGGCATTATAATTAAAATATAAAAAACTAGGAAATGACAAAAACGAAAAAACACCTATATACAAAACAAGAAAATCGATTTTGATACAACTCTCAAATAATGTTTAAAAGGCAAGTGCATTTCAACAAGATAGAACACTTTAAGAATTTGAGAGCAGAGTTCTGATAAACACCAATGATCCCATGCATAAAAACTCAACAAAATGTTTTAAAATAAAACTGGCAGTAATATGATATGAATCATTTGAAACAGTTAATTTTGAAAGAACTAGTGTGACAGCACACAGATTAAGTGAAGAACTGCAGTGCAAATCTCAGGAGGGTTCTACAGTTGCACATGACATAATATCTAGGGTACCTAAACTTTAAGCATTGTCCTAAAATTTGGCGATACTTTTAAAAAACCAATGTGTATTATCAGAAGACTTCTCAAAGATAATTGGATCTTAAAAATATTAAAAGCAATTTATAACCTGCTTAAGGATTTTCACTCAAATTTCTGTAGTGATTCAGAATAACCTTCCTGTAAAATAGCTAATCAAGGTGACACTGCCTATGCTAATTTTGCAATTAAGAAGATATGCTAGGCAAGTGCTTATACTGTGGGCCTTTATGCAAGGCAGGTTTGGAAAAAAAAACTTTAAGTAACTCTAGCATGAATCAATAGGTTGCATAAAAATACACAGAATTCTTTAACTATGGAGATAGATAGGGTATACCTATAATCTCCCATTACACACACGGGAGAATACAACCTGATGTTAAAAAACATTACACCCTTCAGAAATCTATATAGTAACCAGAAAATAAAACTAAGGCTCTCTTTACTCAAACCTGTCTGCTGCATGACAGTATTTACACTGCCCATGGCTTCAAAAATTAACCATAAGCACTATCAATATAAAACCACAAGTAAGTGCCGCATCAAATAGAAATTGTCAAAATATTTCTTCAATGCCAGAAGTTTACAATTAAGCATTTCAGGACATTTGTGTTGTGACTAAGCTGCATTACTGTAGCAAATAATGCATGGATTTTAACTAAAATGTTAAAACCACAAAATTGTTCTGACCCCAACACACTGCCTGAATTGCTGTCTGTGAAATTTCGGTTTATAGGTTTACATACCATTCAGCAAAACCACAAGCTAACTAGGTAAAAAGAGCTAGAAAAGCAGAATATAGAAATATTAAATATCCGTGTAATTACCTATCCTAATATCAACCAAGGGCAACAGACACTTAATTAGTATGTTTAATTCACTGAATGCAAGATTAGTTTGATGCATATCCAAAAATGCTATTGCAACGCCTTTTTAGAGGACAGTATAAATGTCATAGTAACATTATCTTTAGATATTGCTAAACACAAGACTTTCCCTGAGGTGTAAACATCAAATAACTTGAACAGCTTTACACATCAGCCCCATTAAACAGTTTATTACAACACTACATCTATTGTAATCAAAGTGGTGCTGTTTACAGACATTATCATATGAACATTTTTAACAAGAACAAACTACTATAAAAACAAGCATTTACTTGACATTTGTTTCAATTGCTTGCACATTATAATGGCCAAAAAGTATATAACCAGTAATAAAGTTGCAAAAGCTATAACTTTCAAATCACACAGGTTTTCCTCAAATAAAAACAGTTAAGCAACATAAAAAATAAAAGGAGAGCTACTGGTTACCATTTATGCAGATTTGCTTTATTCAGATCTATTCCTGTTCATTTTATCCATGAATCCTTACAGGTTCAGTTCAATCACAAGAAGCAAACTGCTGGACAAGCGTCATGTTTCCCTCATGAAGACTGTTTTGTCTTGGAAGGTGTTCCTCTTCCTTCAGCTGTAATGTGTCAAAATTTGTGATGTAGATTTTGCTATTCCCCATAATACACAGAAAAACGCTGGCTTAACTATACAAACACAAGTCGTGCATCTATTTCACTGTCATGTATTCTAACACAAAGTAAGAATTAATTGAAACAGTAGCTGCCTTTGTGGTGGAGAAATGTTCCCAATTTATGTGATGATTAAAACTTGAGACATTCTGATTTCATTATTTTTGGACCTTAAGTCTTATAAATTTAATGACTGAAACAGAAAAGAAAAAAATATAGCAGCTACTGTTTCTGTGACGATGGAAACATAAGTCATTTTCTAAAATATGCATACTACAAAAATCATTTTTAAATGCTTGATTTTAGTGTAAGTATTTTCATTCAAACACATATCAATTCTATGGAATGCATTAACAATTAAATGCAAAGTGAATATAAAATGCAATAAGTATTTTACAAATTAGTTGTATTTATTTGACAGCGTACAGGAACTACTGCAAATGTTATCAATCAAAGGGTCCTCTATGTTACAAAATTTATGAATATATAGCTTAGTATGCACATTTAAATAAATATAATAACATCCATGTACAAATTTTCACACATAATACAAATTTAAAACATTTACTTTACTTTCACTCTAATCCTCCTATATAAATATCTAATGTAATAAACTAACCAAAAACAAGCTAAATAGGAATCTACAATAAATTTCATTGAAAACTCACATAAAGGAAAAAAAACAAATTTGATAAACTAAAATTTTAAGAATACATAAATGTGCACACTTCAAGTAGAGATTCACAAAAAAAGCCATTCAATTTACTTGGATAAGTGATCACTGAAACATCAGGTATTTAAAATATAAACCCCAAGAGAGCACTTCAATAATAAGAGGCAAAAGAGCACAATATTTAGTGATATTTTGCCATATGTTAAGAAAAATTTTTGCTCTGTAATTGAGTACTTAATATTCTATCAAACTATAAATTTTATCTTTTATGTCCTTTCCTCTCCACTAGGCTCTAAGAATCTTAAGAGCATCAGTACACATATCACATTCACACTGCCTAGCAGTAAAAACCTAAATTGTGTAACTGCAAAAGTAAAAAGCAATGTTACAATCTTGGACTTTCTGTTTTAAATAGTTTCTATTTGCCCATGTTTTTCAAAGAGATGATTACACCATTTCTAATGTTACCTGTTACAGTACCCTTATCTTATTGTTGATGAACCTTTTGATGAAATTATTTCATGAAAAAAAAATCTAGAAAGGCAGCTTTAATGTTTTATTTTTACTATTTGCAATGCACTTTTAAAAACTAGTATCACGGTATTAAAGAGACAAGGAATATGAAAAAAAACAAACTATTACTGAAAAAGTAATAAATCTTATTGCAAAAAAATGCTATCACCCTATATTTTTGTTATGCTGGGAGAGATGAATCATTAAGAGGGGAAAATTATTTAAGGTCACAGGGAACAAAATAAAAACACCCCACCCTTCCAAAAATCATAACATACACTGCAACTTTATATCATTCATCACTCCAATGGAGAATTTTACTGCTTTTAATGCAGAAAATCCTGTTCGTGAAATTTTAACATACACCTTTATCTAGGACGAATGCACTCATCTTTTGCATAATTATACTTTATAGTTAGATCTTTACTATTAATAAGTTTCTCAATTTCACCATACAGACATAAAATTTGGGGGATACTCTAACAGTTTTTATTTCTACTTCTAAACACTTTACAGTTATCCATTTGGAAATACAAAATATACAATCCCAAATGAAAGCAAATTTGAAGGCAATACAACCCATTTCCAATAATCCGATTCCATATTATAGTTTCAAATTTCTATGTAGACATCTACATAAACAAAGATATCAAAAAGAAGTTTAAAAGTGACAAATACATTCAATGCTTTTGTTTTGAGAATAACATTTGGTCAAATCCACACAATTATTTACTTTAGCTATCAGTTATAAAATTTCAATAGAGAAGCATCTGCATTTTGAGATTAATGTAAAATTAAGTCAATAGTAAAAACTCAAGTTATGAGTGTTTCTTTTAGAAACTAGGCAAATTTGTTAACATCAGTATCTTAAACCCATGGCAAATTCATCTGTCAAAAGATTCAAGTGTAGCCGAAACCGGTTTGGCTCAGTGGATAGAGCGTCGGCCTGCGGACTGAAGGGTCCCAGGTTCCATTCCGGTCAAGGGCATGTACCTTGGTTGTGGGCACATCCCCAGTGGGGAGTGTGCAGGAGGCAGGTGAATCAGTGTTTCTCTCTCATCAATGTTTCTAACTATCCCTCTTCCTCTCCCTTCCTCTCTGTAAAAAATCAATGAAATACATTTTTTAAAAAAAATATTCAAGTGTATATTTGATATGGCTTTTATAAGTTTTTACATTAGTATATTTAATTTAAAGAATGCTAATATGCCCTAGCTGGTTTGGTTCAGTGGACAGAGCATCAGCCTGGGGACTGAAGGGTCCCAGGTTCGATTCTGGTCAAGGGCACATGCCTGGGTTATGGGCTCGATCCCCAGTAGGGGGCATGCAGGAGGCAGCCAATCAATGAGTCCCTCTCATCATTGATGTTTCTATCTCTCTCCCTTTCCCTTTCTCTCTGAAATAAAAATATTTTTTTAAAAAAGAATGCTAATATAATTTTAGAGATGCACTTTTAATTAACCCAGTGCAATTAAATTCACTTTTACCTCAAAATTTTTCCTTAACCAGAGGAATGGAGAAAAAAGAAGTCTCTAAATATAAGTTAAATCATTTTAAAAATCAAATATCCTTCCTGCATCAACATAGATATATTACACAAAATTCTGTCTACTGTAGATGTTTTCAAAAAGTTCCCTTACTACCAAAACATTTCATATTTTTGGCTTTCTACCTTTAGAGTTAGTACTTACCTCATTTAAACTAAAGCCTTTTATTACACTATAAAACCTTTATATGATGTTACTCTAGGCAGTTCACTAAATAGTAAGTAGAAAAGAACTTTTCCACAAACAAAACTCAGCTTTGTCCTCAAAATTTCACAAAATGGACATTTCAAAATAAGCTTATGTGATTTAGAATTCACTGTGAGAGTTAAAACATGCTACCACAGAAAGCAAATTAGTAAATTTGGATAGCATATATGGCAAACTTAGCCCTTTGTTGGTTATTAAGTTCTTGTTAAACAATGCTAACTAAATATTCAAAACAATCTAATTTACAAACTAGAACAATGATAATAAATTCCACACTAAGATGGAGAGAGCAAAGTGACTCACATTGGCATGGATTTTTTTTTTTTTAAAGAGGGACACTATTTGTAAACAACCATATTCTTAAACCACAATGAGCAAAAACATACTATATATCCATTCAAGGGATCACTTCCTACCCTCCTGCACTTTAATTTGACAGCTGGTAGTCAGACAGGTTTTACAAATAATAATAAAAGCAAAGAAAATTAGAGTGAAAGAAATGAGAACTAGCACATCCAAAAGCAGCAGTAAGGATATATAGGAAACCTCAAAGAAAACACAGGGCTGGACAATACAAGGCAGACCTTAGATGACCTAAGAGTTGCAGAAATAATTTTTAAATTTCATTATCACCACCATCATTCATCAGATAATTAAGAGAATTTTAATTTCCACATAAGCCTTAAAGTAACACTAACTCGTAAGATGAAACATCTTGCCTAGATGGTTTGGCTCAGTGGATAGAGCATCAACCTGTGGACTGAAGGGTCCTGGGTTTGATTCTGGTCAAGGGCACATGCCCAGGTTGGGGGCTCGATCCCCAGGGGCGGGGGGGCAGGGGGCGGGGGGGGGGGCGTGCAGGAGGCAGCCGATCAATGATTCTCTCTCATCACTGATGTTTCTCTCTCTCTCCCGCCCTTCCTCTCTGAAATATATAAAAATATATTAGAAGAAAAAAAAAAATAAAACATCTTTAACGTAAGAAACTTTTGTTTTCCCCAAATTAATGAAAAGCTATAAAATGAATAAGAAATGCAAAGTGCCCTAAATCTTATTCAGTAACAACATTTAAGATCATGATATTTATGGCAGAAGTAATCACTCAGCAAAAAGTGGTTATTTAACCCATATTCTATACATGATGCTTAAATTTTTTTATCAAAGAAATGGGTAATGATTTGAGAATATGTGAAACTCATTTATCAGGGAAAGATGAATAAAGAGTATTTAAAAAAAGAATTTGGGCCCGATCTGCGTGCTTCAGTGGTTGAACATCGACCTATGAACCAGGAGGTCATGGTTCAATTCCGGTCAGGGCACATGCCTGGGTTACAGGCTCAATCCCCAGTAGGGGGCATGCAGGAGGCAGCTCATCAATGATTCTCTCTTATCATTGATATTTCTCTCTCTCTCTCCCTCTTCCTTCCTCTCTGAAATCAGTAAAAATATATTTTAAAAAATAATAATAATTTGGTTTCAACTCTTCAGTACATAAAGAGAAACTGAATCCTTAACAGAATAAGTGGAATACAACCTAAAAAAAACTATGAAAGTAAAATTATTTCTCTAAGTGTACAATCTTACAACACTGAAATGCTTTTGTTTTGCTCAGAGTGGTCTGAGAATAGGCAGAAATTACAGCATATAAAGCACAATGTATTTACATACCAAAAATTTACAATACTGATATTCTCATTGAAATATTATCTATTTGAACCTAGATATTGTATGCTTTTAGAAAAACTAATACATTTTTTAATGAGAGAATGCAATTAACATTACCAACAGTTCAAACACAAAAAATTAAAATAGGACAGACATTAACAGCTTGCCAACATCATAATGTTTCCAGTTAAATTAAGAACTTGCCCTTTTAGCCATTCATCACCATTTTAATAATAGATTACATTGTTTTATTTGTATACAGACTTTCTGACATTCACTTCCGCTTCCAAGTTACTCTTATTCCATTTAGTCAAATTTAAGATTTACCTGAAAGCTCAAAAGGACCCATATTTAAAAACTTCTAAAAAGGTCAACAGACCTTAATAAAGGTGATTAAATGTGCAGATATTGTTTATTTTTAAAAGTTTTTCACTTGATAATATTTAATCCCACTTCCCATCCCTACATCAACAATAAGTTTGGTATATAGCAACGATATATTCCAGAATAACAGAAATTTTTGCACTGGAAATGCTTATGTAAAAATATTGCTTGGATGAAGGCACATAACAATATTGCAACTCAATTTTGATTAATGTACAAACAAAACATGAAGATTCTGGTATGGTACACGATTAAGAAAAATGTCAACAATAGTTTGCAAGTTAGCAATTCATAGTTAATGTCTGAATCTAACGAAACTCAAGGCATGATATAGTTAGGTGTACCCATTACTGGAATGTAATGTTAGTTAATTAAAAGTATTTAAAATCAACAATGAACTTTTCAAGTTTACTTGGCCGACTATGCTAGTCTAAATAGAACCAGTAAGAAAACTCATTAAAAATGTAACTTGTAGGACCTGTACCTTACTATAAAATGAAATGGCTGATAAGCATTCAAGTAATAAGTTGGCCACAATTCATCTTAAGCAATTGATGGAAACTGAGAATTTTTTCATAAGATGAAATAAGATCTGTTCAACCCAGGGGTATCAAAACCTGTATCTTTTAAAATTTGATGTTTAAATTTACATGATACAAGTATTCAATTCTTACTCATCCGAAAAACATTATCTATTTCAATAAGCCTAATTTTAAAAGTGAAAGGTATTTTGCATCATATTAAAGAAATGTTTTGAGAACTATTTATATTAAGTTCTATAATACATGAAGGGCTATTTTAAAATTGAAATTTTGATAAATATAATACATATTTTGAATGCCCTAAGACTCCTGAGTCATTAAATGTCAGGTTTAGGATATTGAAATGCAAGGAAAAGTATTAAAACTGGTCTTTTCACTTCAAAGAGCTCTTAAAACTACAAATAATGGAATAGATTATTAGGTACCATAAAAATAACACTGACATGCTTATTTACTAAATTACAAAAAAATTTATCAGTTGCTAAAACATATTAACTGCTCTTCTATCACAAAATTACACATTGATAAAATCTTTGATTTTGTCCATAACAGTTTAAATACTAACAATTACCATCACTTAATTTTCAATGTTTCCCATGATTATGGGAAATAACTGTAAAGAGTAGTAACCTATAAAGGTAAGTTTTAGTCTAATCCGAGTATGCCACCAACATATAAAGAAAAAATATTTGTTTACAGAATAACCTTTGTGTCACATGCACAAGCATTTATAGTGCCCTCCTCCCACTTCTCACATGAATAAATGCTGCTCACAATATAAAAATAAAATTACACGTGAAAATGAAGTAGAAACAGACAACTCTTACTGCTTTATGAAAAAATGTACACAAGAAAGTTTTAAAATACAGAAAAAAAAGACAATGATTATGGTTATGAATGAAACATCAAAGAAAATTATTTCACGGTTATTCTAACCTGGGATGAATAATTTGACACAATTAAAAATTCTTAGATATAAAGTATCCTGAACCCCTTTTAATTGAGTAAGTTTCATATTTTCTTTGCAAATTAAAAGAGTACTGTGTTTTGTTTTTTTTCTTTTAAAAACAAAAACCAGGTGCTAGGAAAAGTGTCTTTACTAAAAATTGGGGTTTTTTGTGTGTGTTTGGTTTTTTTTTTAAGTAGAAAAGCTCTTCCAATGTTGAGAAACCATCCTGCATTTTTAAAAGTTTTAGGGATGAATGAATGAAGTTAGTTCCAGAAGAGAAACTGTAAAATTTACTTTTTAAAAAATTTACTTTTTAAAAGTCCAAGCACATTTTATATATATATAACTCCTTTTATTTTATATTTTAAGTCATATGCAAATTATGTGATTAAGAGAATTCCAATTTTTGGATTTTAGAAGTAGACAATGAGTCCTCTTGATTATTTTCTTGCTTTCTTAAGACCCTTAACAATCTGAAAACTAAAAGTTATAACTCAGCAATACAATATTCAAAGGTAAGAGGTCAAATTTTTTACCTGTCATTACTCACCTGCCATTTGTCTCAGATGGTTCCAGAAGATTAAACTCAGAACAAGTAGTTGGACCATTTAAAATGTAGGTATATACTGTATAAACAATAGCCTCGGAGTTATAATTACTGTTAATAATACATATACTAAATACAATAGGACAAGGAATACCCACCTTCTAACGATGACGATACTCGCGCTCTCGGTCACGCTCTCGGTCTCGGTCCCTATCTCGGTCACGGTGTCTCTCTCTTTCTCTGCTTCTCTCTCTGTAATAATCATCATGACGATCTCTACTGCGGGATTTATGACGCCGACTCTTTTCTCGTGATCTACTATGGTCCCTCTCTCTTGATCGTTCACGTCTTCTAAAAGGAATTACTGGATTAATGCTCTCCATAATTGTATAACTTAAAAAGATTCTCAATATTCGGTGTTTGGGGACTGTCCTCCCCCTCCCCACGTGGGAGTCTATGCTGTGAGATTCTTTCCCCTTCCCCGTGTGGGAGTCTATACTTGTTCTTCAATAAATTTCCACTTTTGCTATATATATATAAAAAAAATTCTGGTATTTAAAAATATCTAAGGCCAAAATAATTTTATAGGCCTAATTCAGATTTATGATATCCTGAACTATCAATGACTTACCAGCACACCTATAAGCATGAACTAGAAATTCCATTTTAAAAAATACCCAAATATTAGGAACCTGGCACACATCATGTTTTATCTATTATAATTGGTAGTCTAATAGACATGTATTGTTCACTGAATAATAAACAGGAAGGTAAGCCCTAGCCAGTTTGGCTCAGTGAATAGAGTGTCGGTCAGCCGCAGACTGAAGAGTACCGGGTTTGATTCAGGTTAAGGGCGAATATCTTGATTGCAGGCTCGATCCCCAGCCCTATCAGGGCTCGTGTGGGAGGCAATCAATCCATGTGTCTCTCTCCCATCCATGTTTCTCTGTGTGTCTCTCTCCCTCCCTTCCACTCTCTCTAAAAAACAATGGGAAAATAGCCTCAGGTGATAATTAACGTAAGTAAACAAACAAACAGAAAGGTAAAAGAGGAAATTTCAAAGGACTTCTACTTCAAGCTAAAGAACATACAGAAGGTAGTTCTGTAGATATAAAATTCATGAAATCACTCAATGTACAATGGGACTTAAATATAAGAAATTACCTATAAAGGTAAGTTTTAATCTAATTTTTTAGTAAATTTTAGTCCTATTGCCTGGCTGGTGTGGCTCAGTGGATTGAGCGTCATCTCATGCACCAAAAGGCCACCAGTTCCATTCCAGGTCAGGCACATGCCTGGATTGCAGGTAGGATCCCCAGTAAAGGGGTATGCGGGAGGCAGCCGATTGATATTTCTATCTCTTTCTCCCTCTCTCTTCCTGTCTCCAAAATCAATAAAAACATCTTTTTTTTTTTAAAGTAAAAAAAAAATTACCATCTATTAACACAGGTTACCTTAACCCATACATAAATATCAATTTTACCTTTATAACTAAAGAATGTCACTCCTCTAAGAAACTTTCTAATAATATATGTTTGTTGGGAGGGCTGAGAAGAGTGGTGGGAAGCAAAGAAGAAAACCCACTAATTACGACCCCTAGTAAAGATTGGGATACTATTCACATTGTTACTTAATGAAAAGAAATGTTCCATGGACCACTTAAAAAAAACAAACCACAGGTAATTTAACCAAGTATGCTGCCTAAAATACTTTTAAAAATTCTATTCTAAATTTGAAATTCATTATTAGGTGCTTACTTTGCGCTTAAAACGTTTAAAAGAAGACTCTGAGATATGGTTTTTAGCTATGACTAATTTGTTCAGATACAAAAATCCTTACACTGTGTCAAAATGTAATAATTATAAAGTAGGGGACCATGACTATGACAAGCTCTTTTTCCTTAACTTTAATAAGAAAAAGATTCTACCACCAGATAAATTATACAAAAGACAGATCTCAAAAGTATCATGTGAAGATTAAAGATCTACCATTAAAAAGTTATGAAAAATTTCAAGGTAAGCAGTAATGCTAAAATATGGAATGACCTAATTAAAAAACTAAGAATAGATAATCCATTCATTAACTCCCTTGTTCAAGAAACATTTACTTAGCACCCATTCTGTATATTCATTAGCAATATTATAGTGACAGCCACTATGGAAAACAAGTATGAAGGTTCCTCAAAAAATTAATAGAGCTATCATATGACCCAGGAATGAATCCCTCTTCTGGGTACACACACACAAAAAAAAATTAGAAAACATTTATTTGTAAAGATATATGTACCCCTATGTTCATCATAGCATCATACATGGTAACCAAGACAGGAAACAACCAAGAGTCCTTGGGATGACTGGATAAAGATACGGTTCATAGATACAACAGAATACTACTCAGCCATAAGAAAGGATGAAACACTACCATTCACAACATCATGGATGGATCATGAGAGTATGATACTGAGCAAAATAAGCCAGAAAGAAAAGGACCATATGATTTCACTCATACATGGGATATAAAACAGAAAGCAACAAGGGAACAAACAGAAAACTCATACATAAACAACAGTATTGTAGTTACCAAAGGGTAAGAGGGTGAGGGGATTTTGAAGGTAAAGGGGGTCAAATAAATAGTGATAAAAGGAGACTAGCCCTAACCGGTTTGGCTCAGTGGATAGAGCGTCAGCCTGCGGACTGCAGGGTCCCAGGTTCGATTCCGGTCAAGGGCATGTACCTTGGTTGCGGGCACATCCCCAGTAGGGGGTGTGCAGGAGGCAGCTGATTGATGTTTCTTTCTCATCGATGTTTCTAACTCCCTATCCCTCTCTCTTCCTCTCTGTAAAAAATCAATAAAATATATTAAAACAAAATAGAGAGATGAGACTTTTGATGGTGAACACACAATGCAATGTGCAGATGATGTTTTATACAATTGCACACTTGAATCTGTCACTCCAAAAAATTTATCTTAAAAGAAGAAATATTGTAGTGAATAGGATGGGTAAGGCCCCTTCCACCTTTCAACATGTACAGTGAAAAGAAATGTGAATTAATAATAAATAGGAATAGATTATAGTAAGTACTATGAAAGAAATAACAAAACCTGACAAAATGTCCTGGGAGAAGACTCCTGCTATAAGTTAGACTTGAGTTGAGGCATGAAAAACATAAGCCATGCCCTGGCCAGTGTGGCTCAGTTGGTTGAGCAGCATCCCATTCAATTCCTGATCAGGGCATATGCCCGGGTTGCAGGCTCGATCCCCAGTAGGGGACATGCAGGAGGCAGGCAGCCCATGGATGTCTCTCGCTCTCTCTTTCCCTCTTGGATCAATAAAAATATTTTTTTAGGAAAAGGGGTCCTAACAGAAAGACTATCAAGTACAAAAACAGTGAGATGATCAAGTGTAAGTATAATCAAAGTCCTATTTTAAAGTCCCGAACATATTTTTTCCATTTGTAAGCAGGTTTGAATAGAAATGAGACAGGAAAGTTTTACCTTGATCCAGAACCATAAGACTTGGATTCAATTCCATGAAGGCAATCTTGCAAAGAGCTAATAAGAACTTTGCAACGATCATCAGCAGATACTTTGGATTGTTTAATTAAAGAAATTGCAGTTACCAATGTCTCAATTGCACTCCCATAATCACCTGTGAGGGGAAGAAGAGGGGTTGAAGTCAAATAAATTTTATTTTCAAAATACCACCAATCCACCTCTGCAGTAAGAGTATAAAGCATTTTACACAAGGAGTGAACTTTAAAATGACCACAGAAGATTTCTTAGTTCTGTGGGGGTTTTTTTAGTATTTTACCATTTGCAAAAGGCTTTTCTGTGCATAAAATTAGCAGTTTGTTATTATTATTATCTATATGAAGCACATTACCATTTTGTAAATATGACTAGAGGCCCGGTGTATGAAAATTCATGCACTGGAGGGGGGGTTCCCTCAGCCTGGCTTGCCCCCTCTCACAGTCTGGGAGCCCTCAGGGGCGGGAGGCGACCTGGTAATCAAGGGAAGGTGACGCCCCATCACACCTCTGCTGCTGCCACTGCCGGCAGCACAAGCCTCAGCCGGCTCTGGTTACCTGAGCCTCAGACAGCCCTGGGCGGCTGGGCAGCCGCCATCCGAGGCTTGCCTGCGCCTCGGGCCGGCCCTGGGTAGCTGGGGGGCTGAGGGACTCTGGAAGCAGGTGCATAAAGCGACTGGGCCCGCCTGGGAGCAAGCCCAGCCTTGCCGTACGCCTGTTACCCCGGCGGGACTAAGGGGACTGAGTGCTGCCATCTTGTGGTTGTGTGCGCTGCCATCTTCAAGGGTATGGCAATTAGCACATTCCCTACTTACTGGCTGTGGGTGCTGCCATCTTTGAGGGCGGGACAGTCAATTAGCATATTCCCTCTTTATTAGATAGGATAATAAATGAGTGGCCCTAAGGTGCCTCAGTCATTAAATGTCTGAGAATAAATAAATAACTACTATATATAAACAATCATTCTTAATAACATAAATAAGAAGCATTAATACAGAAAGAAATACACAAACCAGCGCTGGCATCAGACACGGCTCTTGAAATAGCACTGCTTGAGATTGCCCTATTTCTATTCATGATTTCCTCAAACTCAGCTTCACTCAGTGGAGTTCTTGCTGTATCCATTTCCCTATAAAATCAGAATAAACCTTAACTCATACACAACAGATTTCTAACTTAGTCTTAACAGTATATAAAGCAATTTATATTGGTTGTTTTTGACAAGTGCCTTAGAGCTAGTATTTATTTTCCAAATTAAAGCATGCTAAAAGTAGGAGAAATCCTACTAAGAAAGCAAATCTAATAAGCAAAATTATCTAATATCACGATCTTACAGATGAAATGAAGTAGCAGCTTAGAAATCTTATCTTTCTGGAGGCCAGAAATGTATATTTACATATCTACAATATAACATTTTTCATTCTCACAGAAACAGGTAATTAATTTTTTGATGAATTCACACACAAAATGTTGAGTGCAAAAAATATAGCCTACAAAATCAAGGACAGGAATTCGGTTTCATTACGTTTAGATACTCCAGGCAGAGGGTCCAACTCACAACTGAAGGGTAATAAATGTCTGATTAATAGAATTTCAGGACAGACAAGACCATAGACTATGCTGTTTGCCACTAAATCCTAGAAAAGTATCTGGAAAATAAAAGATATTCAGTAAGTGCAAATATTGGTTAAAAAAATGAGTAAAATGCCAAGATTTTCTAAAGCTGCTTGACAACTTTGAAAATTGTACATGTAGCCCTAGCCAGCATGGCTGTTAGTTGAGCATTGTCCCATGCACTGAGAAGTCACCGTTTCAATTCTGGTCAGGCCACGTGCCCGAGTTGCGGGCTCGATCCCCACTAGGGGGTGTGCAGGAGGCAGCCAATTGATGTGAGTGATGTTTCTCTTTCATCAATGTTTCTATCACTCTCTCTAAAAAAAAAAAAAAAAAAAAAATCAATAAAAACCTATTTAAAAATATATATATGGCCCTAGCTGGTTTGGCTCAGGATAGAGCGTCGGCCTGCAGACTGAAGGGTCCCAGATTCAATTCCAGTCAAGGGCACATGCCTGGGTTGAGGGCTCAATCCCCAGTAGGGGGTGTGCAGGAGGCAGCCGATCAATGATTCTTTCTCATCATTGATGTTTCCCTCTCCCTTCCTCTCTGAAATCTATATATATGAAGGAAATGAATCTCCAGGGATTTAGTGACCTGCCCTAAATCACATGGCTATGCAAGTAGCAGAGCTGGATTATTTCCCAACCCTGTTCTGTGTATCTTTTTACCATACCATACCATACTGCCTTTTCTAATAAGAAGAGAAAATAACACAGAAAATTAAGTATTTGGGGAAAGGCAATAACGTTTTAAAAACTTCAATGATGGAACATAGAATATCTTTTACCAAATATACCAAGTCTACATTCAAAGATACACTAACTTACCTTCCAGGAGGCCCATAGTCACCCCTATCATATGGCGGAGGTCGGCCATATGGATCTGTTGGTGGTGGACCCCGACTATCTGATGTAGGCATGCCGCTGTTAGTTGGTGGAGGAAAGAAAGCTGGGTTCACATGTGGAGCTGGCGGTGGGGCACCTGGAGGTGGTCCAGGAAGATGCGGAGGAGGAGCAAGTGTAAGGGGTGGCCCCAGAGGACCAGGTGGACGAGGTGGAAAGGGGCCTGGAGGTGGAGGTGGTCCCTGTTGTGGAGGTGGTGGACCAGGAGGGGGGCCGTAGCCTGGAACTGGAGGTGGAGGACCAGGAGGAAGCGGACCCAAAGGAGGCTGCCCAAAAGGTTGTCCAGGAAAAAGAACTGGCGGTGGAGGGCGATCTCCTCGATTAGGAGGCCCAGCTAAAGGAGGAGGCAGAACCTGACCAGGTGGAGGTGGACCTGGTGGACCAGGCGGGCCTGGAGGACCTAAGGGTGGACGTGGTGGAGTCTGTCCAGCTATAGAATAAAGGGGAGAGAGAGAGAAAGAAAAAACACACTTCAATAAAGTATTTTAACCTTCATGCTAAGATTATACTTTTAAAGCATAACTCATAGACCAAGATTCTTTCTTGTTAAATAAAACCCATATGGTAAATGCTATACTAACAACTACAAAGATAAAGTATATCCTTACAAATTTAACTTCCTCAATTTATGCTTAAGAAAAATTATTGAAATAAAAACTTTACTAAAGATAATTATACTTAGCGATAGTTTCCATCTTTCAGCATACACACATTTCTTACAGTGAAATCACCCACCTTATATTCTACTCTGATGCCAAGCTAGAAAGTGAAACAAGGAAAAATTGTCTTGAAAGAATTTTTTAAGAGGTAAGAAAATAAGACGGATGTAAATATTCTATATATAAGTCAAGCAAGTTTGGAGAAAAATAAAGACCTTTTAGGCCAAAAATGGGTATTTCCTCTATGCTGTGCCCCATATGCCATGGAATCCTAGTTTCCAGGAACAAAGGCCGAGTTCCTTTAACAAGATGCTTGATCAAATTTCCTGGATTCCAAAAATAGCATAACAAGGAGAGTAAGTCACATCAATAATGCATTACTTGAAAAGAGAGAAAAGGAAAAGAGGTATTAGATAGACACATTTTATCCATGGTAATTTTTTTAAAAATTTTACCTGGAAAAGGTGGGGGTGGACCTCCTGGTCCTGCTGGCCCAGGAAATCTGTCCCCACCGGGAACAGCCCCTGGAAAACGGCCCCGTCCTCTACCACCTTGTGGAAATGCTGCACGTGAACTGCCTCCTGGAGGACCAGCTTTACCTTCCCCAGACATTTGTCCTGATTGTGTAGCTGCAAATATCCAAATACTCATAAATAGCATTTATTAAAATAGTTCTCTGAAATGTAACCATTATTATTAGAAACAACCACATTTCAAAGATCATTTATACTATACACTAACTTGCAGATGCCGTGGGCCTTTCCAAACTACTTGAGAAGTATTGATTAGGAAAACATTCACATTTATTTATGTTCTTTTGAAGTCTCAAAATATCCAGGCACATATGTATTTCCAATGAATAAATATGAGTTACTTTCAAAATACAGTACTCTCTGCAGCAGCCAAGACCAAATTCTCCAATAGAAATCTGAATTTCATTAAGCATAAATCATTTAAATTTTTTAACATACTCTTGTTAATTAAGCCTTAAGTGCTAAAACATTAAAAATACCATCCACTTGAATTTCTGTTTAATACATAATCATCATCTTATCTCTTTAAGTGATAGCATTCATAAGTGGGCAATGGCAAATCTTTTCTATAGTCACTTTACCAAGTGGTGAAAGGTCTTGGTGCCAAGCAGAAATCAACGAATATTTTCTGGTTATCAGTGGTTTCTCCACCACCATAACACACATCCACATAAGTTTCCTTCAATCTAAGGATTAGAATGTAGTTTCTTCCTTTCTCTAGGATGGGAATGACAGGACAAGAATGGCAGGGCTACAGAACTTGCACACTGTTGAATAATATTGGGTTTGTGACACCTAGAGAAAAATGCGAGTAGGTTTCCAGCATATAGGATCACAGTCATAACCAGTAATTAAATCAAATGCAAAGTATGGACTTTCTAAAATGGATTCTCCAACACACTAAATATTAAGGTGACTTTTCTAGTATAATATATAATAAATGTTAGCAACATTGATTAAAATACACATCTTTTAATAAAAGCTTCAGAGGAATTGCTTACTTTTCCTGGACTGCATTTCAAATTGACTCAGGAACTGTTTATTGCATGGAGTTACAACAGGATTCTGACCATGAAGTTCTCTTTTAGGCAACAGATCCATTAACTTTTTTGAGGATGCTTCAGATCCAACACCAACAAGGGCAAACCTAAAAGATGTTTAAGGGGATGGAAATAGAAAGTGAGTAGAGATTAATAATGTTACTATTATTAAAAAGAAAATAGCCTAAATTCCATTTTATTTAAGAAAACAAAATATTTCTTAAATTAAAACTATACAAGTTCATACTTTCATCTTTAACTTTTTAAATAACATAATACAATTCACTCATTTAGTGTACAGTTCAGTGATTTTTAGCACATTCCCAGTTTTTCAACTATCAACGCATTCAGTTTTAAAACATTTCACCACACCAACATAAAACCTCATACCCATTTCCTCTCATCCCCCAACCCTAAGCAACCACTAATCCATTTTGACTTTATGGATTTGCCTATTTTGGACATTTCATATAAATGGAATCATACAATATTTAGTCCTTTGTGACTGGCCCCTTCACTTAGCATGTTTTCAAGGTTTATGCATGCTCTAGTATGTGCTGTACTTAATTTCTTTTTATGGCTGAATAATATTCCATTATATGGATACTACACATTAAAAAAATCCATTCATTGATGGACATTTGCGTTGTTTCAACTTTTTGATTATGAATAATGCCATTATGAAAAGATGCTCAACATCATTAACTATCAGGGAAATGTAAATCAAAACCACAGTAAGATACCGTTTCACACCCTAGGGTAGCTTCTTTTTTTAAAATATATTTTTATTGATTTCAGAAAGAAAGGGAGAGGGAGAGAGAGAAATATCAATGACAAGAGAGAATCATTGATTGGCTGCCTCCTGCACACCCCAGAGAGCAAGCCCCGCAACCCAGGCACGCGCCCTGATTGGGAATCGAACCATGACCTCCTGGTTCATAGGTCAACGCTCAACCACTGAGCCATACCAGCTGGGCCCCACTAGAGTAGCTTTAATAAAAGACAATTAACAAATCTTGGTGCGGATGAGAAACTGAAACCTTCATACATTGCTGATGGGAATGTAATATGGCACAGCCACTTTGTCAATCAGGCAGATTCTCAAAAAATTAAATGTAGAGTTAACAAATAACCCAATAATTCCTATGTATATGTTGAAGAATTGAAAATATATGTTCACAAAGCTGGCACATGAATATTCATAGGGACATTATTCACAATTAGCAAAAGTAGAAACAACCCCAATGTCCATCAAGTAAATAAAGAGGGTACATCCATATAATGAAATATGTGGCCATGAAAATCTATACTGATAAAAGCTTAGGTGCCCCTCGGGCGTGCTGTTGTCACAAGATGGCCATCACAAGATGGTCATGTGCACAGCAGAGGCGGGGCCCGGCAGCAGCTCCATGCAGTGAGGCCTGGGGGTCCGGTGGCTCCACGCAGCGCAGAGGAGGCCAGTCCCAGCGTCTATGCCGCCTCGCGCGAAGGAGGACAGTTATGGGCGATCGGGCCAGCAGGGGAGAGGTTAGGGGGCGATCAGGCTGGCAGGCAGATGAGCGGTTAGGAGCCAGCAGTCCCCAATTGTGAGAGGGATGTCTCAGGACTAAACCGGCAGTTGGACATCCCCCGAGGGGTCCCAGATTGGAGAGGGTGCATGCTGGGCTGAGGGACACCCACCCTCACCCCCCTCCCCGCCCCGTACACGAATTTCATGTATCGGGTCACTAGTAATTAATTAAATACGGATACATGCTACACCATGGATGAACCTTGAAAGCCTTGTGCTAAGTGAAAGAAGTCAGTCACGTGGGACCACTTATTGTATGATTCCATTTATATAGAATGTTCAGAATAAGCCAATCCATAGAGATAGATTGCTAATGGGTATGAGATTTCTTTTTGGGGTGATGAAATGTTCTGGAATGAAACAGTGGTAATAGTTGAACAACTTTGTAATATACTAAAAAAACACTGAACACTTTAAAAGTGTGAATTTTTTGGTATGTGAATTACACTGCAGTTAAAAAAAATAATTTAAAACAAAAAAAGATTAACAATTTTGCACAGCTATACGATATTCTAAATTATCAGGACTCTCAGGAGCTTGGAACCCTTTTCTCACTAATGTTCAAAATGGTTGTTAACTAGAACCCCTATTCCAATTTTTTTGTTGTCAAAAATTCTGCTGTTGTGAGTCAAGATTAAATTTAGCAACAATTTAATGAATTCATTAATTTAACATATATTTATTGAGCAATACACCAACTCCTACATGCCAGGCACCATCCTAAGGCTAGGGATACAATGGTTAACCAAAACAAAATCTCTGCTTGCATGGAACTTATAATGTAGTGGGAGACAGGGCAATAAACAAGTAAAAATACACTAGTAACAGAAAAAATAAAAGACAGAAAACAGTGATGGAAAGAGAAGGTGCTATTTTGCACAAGATGATCGGGAACAGAAATCTTAAAACAGAGTTCTGAAGGAAATGAGATCCATGTGAACATTGGGGGGGAAAGTAAACCAGAAGAGGAAGCACCTAGTGTAAGGTCCTAAGTAGGAATGTATTTGAGGAACAACAAACAGACTAATATGGCTGAAACAACAGCATAATGAAGTAAAGAATGGTTAAGAGATAATGTCAGAGGTTGTGGGGAAACAGATCACATATAATTTGTAGGCCATAGTAAATATTCTGGTTTTCACTGTGAGATAGAAGCCTTTAGAAGATTCTGAGCAGACGAATATTGGTGTCACTTTTTTCCAACTTCTACTATGTGTATACACTTTAGATTAGGGTGAAAGCAGGAACACCTAGTAGGCAGCTACTGCAAAAGTTCAGAAGGTAGTTTTATATAGAATGATTCCTGCTGTAACATAGTTATAATAGGCAAAAAGTGGAAACAACCGAAATAACCAAAAATAAGAATCGTTAAATTACAGAAGCATACAAGGGATGATGGAAAGAATTAGACATTAGAAGAGAATATGTACTTATTGATAATACTTGTTTTACTCCTTGTATCAAACACGTTATAAAACACATGAATTGTAACCTAGGGTTTTTTTTGCAATATAAACACAAAGCACTATGAAGAAACCTGAAAGTATAGTCACTAAAATGTTAAGAGTGATAATCTATGGATGGTTAGATTATGGCTTTCATTAAATTTTGAATATGTGTTATATAATGTTCCTATCTCATAATAGTTTAACAGTTAAAAAAATAAAGCAAAACATCCATGTTACATTATTCTCCTGTTGCCCATCTTTCCCAACCCTTTAATCCCAGGGATAGTAAGGTTTCTTTAAACTGTCATCTCAATAATAATTTCAACCATAGATGGAGAAAACTTAGGAAAATTAAAGAATAGACAAAATCTGTCCACACTTGCAATCTGTCCACTAGTTTTAGTGAGCTGGATCACAGGACAAATGGAGTACAAATCTTTTCCCAAGAACCTCCTGCCAATGTGGATAACACAGCATCCTACACATGTGAATATTAAGCATTAACTTGAAGAAAACTTAACACCAAAACTGTAATCACTAGCTACTAACTTTATTAGGGGGGAAAAAAAATCTTACCCCTTTGATTGGCCATTTGCCCGGTTTTCAAAAAACTTTATCTCCAAAATATCATTTACTCCCAAAGAATGCACTGCTTCAGTTAAGTCTTCATCAGTCGTCCACTGCAAGACATTTCCCCCTCATTAACCATTAAAACATATCCAAGATTTTTATTGTTTCAATTTTTTAAGGGTAAACTCAAAATAAAGAAAATTAATGCTCAGTTCAAATCAGTCTTCAGTTTTTAAATAACACAAAAGTACCTAAGGGCAAAATGCATTCCTTGATAATTTTCAGAAATTAAGATACAAATCTTTAGAGATAGGATAGTGGGTTGTTTTTTGTGTTTTTTTTTTAATCTTAAAAAGTTTCTGGTCTCTTCCAACATTAAACTGCCAAGATTTAAAATTTTAAATAAAACTAGTATCACTTGTCACTTCCTCTCCTTAAAGGCAACCATTTGGGAAAATTCCATTTAATACACACACACACACACACACACACACACACACACACACACACACACACACACACTAGAGGCCCGGTGCACGAAATCCGTGCACGGGGGTGCGGGGGGAGGGGGGTGTCCCTCAGCCCTGTCTTGGCCTGCAAAGATGCCAGCATCCCTCACCCTGGCCTCTAGCCAGAGGTTCCTCCCCTCCTTCTGCACAGCCTCTGGGAAGATGCTTGTCCTGGGGCCTCCTCAGGGCCCTGGCCCACGACGCCCTGCAGTTCGGGTACTTGGGGGTTTGGGCTTTCAGGTCTGGCTTCCTCACCTGGCATGGTGAGCATCAGCTGCCATGGGAGCCTTGCCATAGGAGTCACCCCCTTGGACCATACTACTTGCGAGTGTGTGTGTGGGGGGTGGCCTCGGTGGCAGTGATTTTGATGTCTGTAGCATGCCCAATGACACCCACCACCGCGGCGCCACACTGGTCCCGTCTGGACTGCTGGCAGGGGGCTTCCAGTCTGCGACTGGGGCTGATGGGCTGCAACTGGTGCTGCAGGTGGAGGACCCCAGCACCCATAGGGCTGTCAGCATCAGGAACTGGAAAGATCCATTTTTCTGATTCCTCCCCTGACGCTCAGATGCTGAGCTCCGGGCCCCACAGGCCTGTTCACTCCCGCAGCACGGCCGGCCGGGCGGGGATGTGGGCTCACTGCCCCAGAGGCCCCCTCTGTGCTGCAGCACAGCCATGGCGCAGATGCTGAGCTCGCGCCGCCGGCCCCATTTGGTCCCCGCTCAGTGCGTGGGCAGGAGGCGCAGGCGGCGGGGACTCGCAAGTCCCCGCCGCCCCCATCAGTTCCCGCTCAGCAGCACAGCAGGAGGAGCTCAATCCCCAATTGTGGGCATAGTGGAGTGATGGTTAATTTGCATATTGCCCTTTTATTGTGTAGGAGATATATATGTGACGAAAAGAAAAAAATAACATGTACTGAGTATCTACCATGTACTTTATGTCAAATATTTAACTCTTAAACAGTCTTACAAGTCCTATTATTATTCCCATTTCACATAAGATGAAAGAGAGGTTAACAAGCTTGCCTAATATCATAAAACTAATATATGGAGGAGTCCAGATTCAAAGAATTATCAACCACTCTCCATTACTATACTGTTACTGTCTCCAATATTATAAAACTTCTCAGATTGGGTGGTAGAAGATCAATCAATTTGTGTGTGTTTCAATGTAAAAATTTTAAAAGAAAATGCTATTAAGGAAGTTGAAGAGTGACAAGTGTTTTTTTTTAATTTGAATTTATTGGGGTGATATTGGTTAATAAAATTATACAGGTTTCAAATGTACAATTCTATAATACATCATCTGTATGTATATTGCAATGATTTTCAACCTTTTCCATCTCATAAACTATCAAAATTCTATAGCACACCAAAATATATGCTTTCTGCCAATCTGACAAAAAAAAGGGTATTTTTTTGTTCATTCACACCAGATGGCTATTGTTGTGTTGGCTGTTGTCATATTTTTCCTTTGACAAAGTCAAGTCTCCTTCTGAGGAGTGACAACTTTTGATTTCTAGACTATTTTTAAACTTTACAGTACATATAATACACGTTTCAAAGTAGAGATAAAAATTCTATAGGGTTGCTCTAGTATTTAAAATTTAATGCTAATAAAATCATAAATAGCTACATTAAACATCCAGTTAATGAAACTCCCAACCACTAATTTTAAGGTCCCATAAATGCAAATTAAGGTACAATGTATATATAGCAGTATTTCCATAAATCAGATTAAAAATTTAAGAGCAGCCCTGGCCAATTTGGTTAAGTGGATAGAGCGATCAGTGGATAGAGTGTCGGCCTGCAGACCAAAGGGTCCTGGATTAAATTCCGGTCAAGGGCATGTACCTCTCGGTTGCAGAGTCCTCCCTGGCTGGGGCCTGGTAGGGGCTCATGCAGGAGGCAACCGATGGATATGTTTCTCTCACATCAATATTTGTCTTTCCCTCTCTCTTCCACTCTCTGAAAAAAAAAATATCAATGGATATTTTTGGCTCAGTTTGGCTCAGTGGATAGAGCGTCGGCCTGTGGACTCAAGGGTCCCAGGTTCGATTCCGGTCAAGGGCATGTACCTTGGTTGTGGGCACATCCCCAGTAGGGGGTGTACAGGAGGCAGCTGTTTGATGTTTCTCTCTCATCGATGTTTCTAACTCTCTCTCCCTATCTCTTCCTCTCTGTAAATAATCAATAAAATATAAATAAATAAATAAATAAATAAATGTAATAAAATAAATTGTGCTTCTGTATACTAGCAACCAGCAATTGGAAATTAAACATTAAAAAAAAATTTTAAGATCAGAATTTAGCATGCTCTCCCTTTCGTGAGTACGCCAGCATCTTCCCCTTCCCTCTTCTTCCCCCACAGGTTACTAAATTCTACGAGACCTAAATTCTAAGAGACCCCCCCCCCCAAGTCTTGCAATTCTAAGGGACCCCCTGCAAGACTTGCAACCATGGGAGCAAATGGCAGCATTAGCTCGTCCAGGGGTAGCCCCCTGAACATGTCCCCAAAGCCCCTTTCTCTGACTTCTCAAGGAACCAAAGCAGCCCAGCCTAGGTTCTCTCCTGTTGCTTCTTCTATCCTAAGCCCCTCCTTGATTCTGTTCCCAGCTTTAATAAATGTACTCAAAATAAAAAGAGAGCAGAAATTAAAACTCTGCAAGTTTGTAACAGGAATTAGATAATGAAAACTTTAAAACCAAGAGTTTAAAGTCTCTTTCTCTCTTGCAGTTCTGAATCCTGGTTTAAGACCTTATGTAGATAGTTTTCCTTTGTAAAATTGAGATAGCTGACATCTAGGAATAGGTAAAAAGAATAACTGATTAGAAGACAAAATCATTGAACTATAATTAATTGGAATGTCTACCAAAATAAGTTGAATGACTACAAAATTAAAAACTAGAAGATCTGGAATTTGTTTTAAAGGTACTATTATTATCCTCCTCCTCATTGCATAAGCAAGCACATAGAAAAATCAATTTAGTAACTTCAAAGTTAACTGCTAGAATAGCTCAAACTCAATTACCAATTCATATAAGTTTACTTACCCATGTTAGATTTCCAATGTATAATGCAATCCTCTTCCCCGTATATGTATAGACAACATTTGGTGCTGCTCCTTTACCCACATCATCACCAACAGTTGGTGGGAGAGTATCCATGTAATCCCGGTCTTCTGGGGCATCTCCATTATTTGCGGATGGAGAGATGACATCATCATACAAATCTATCTGGTCATGCCCACCATATTCAGCTTCCTGGATACAAAAATAAAAATATGCTTTTAAGTCATACAATAGTCAGACTACTACACTAAAGAGATTTGAATACAAATTCATTCAACTATTTAAAAAAAAACACACACAATTTAATTCAACTATTTGTTTTTAAAATTTTAGATAAAAAAAGAAAAAGGCCAAAAATATCAGCAAAAATCTTTTCTCATTTTATGCCACACGTTTGTTTTTTAATTTATTGATGAGAGAAACATTGATTTCCACTTATTTATGAATTCATTGATTGCTCCTAGTATGTGTCCTGACCGGGGATTGAACCCACAACTTTGGACAGCGAACTAAGCTACCCAGCCAGGGCCAAACTTGTATTCTTAAACAGTACCTATAAAGTAAATGTCTATACAGTGAAAGCTATTTTCCCACTATTTATTATAACACAGAAAATAATGTTCCTCTGGGAAAAGAATGACATGGACTCATAATAAAGTACTAATGTAAAACTTTCCTTGGAAGTAAAATACTCTTAAAGTGAAAGTAATAATACATGAATTAATAAAAATAGATGAGCTTTTTTTTTTAAAAAAAATTGACACACAAAAACGACAGAAAAAAAAGAAAAAAATTGACACAAAAAACATCACAAACAAAAATCAGACCCATTACAAATATTTAACTGAAGAAAAACAACTATTATTTTCTATGGTATTCAAGATCTTTTTTGCTAGCCCTGTGAAATCTATTAGTTTTGGGGGGGAAAGCTTAGAGAGCTAAGCATAGGGAATGATGAAACGTGGGTATGTAAATAATTCTGAAAGTTATAACAAATGAACAAGGGAAAGATAATACATAAAGACAAGTAAAACTATACAAATTAGTATCTAGCAATAGCTTTATTATTCTCAGTCAACAAAAAGTTAATGCTTAATTGACTTGTTAGATTATCTAGTCAATTAGCAAGAGAAAATGGACCTAGGAAAGCTGTCACTAACAGAATTAAAGCAATGCTAGTGGATGCCACTTACATGACTAAATAAGCAAGGAAGAGAGAAAAGAAACATATATAAAGAGAAAAATGAAAAGGGAGGGTTCAATTTGTAAATAAGCCCCACCACCACCACCACCACCACATGAAGTGCAGTTATTGGCAGAACACTCAACACCATTTAAAACTGCCTTTGGTTCCCTGGCTGGTTTGGCTTGGTGGATAGAGCTAGAGCGTCAGCCTTCGGACTGAAGGGTCCCAGGTTCAATTCCAGTCAAGGGCACATGCTCTTGTTGCAGGCTCAATCCCCAGTAGGGGATGTGCAGGAAGCAGCTGGTCAATGATTCTCTCTCATCATTGATGTTTCCATCTCTCTCCTTCTTCCTTCCTCTCTGAAATCAATAAAAATATATTTAAAAAATAAAATAAAATTGCCTTTGGTAACCATTACTGGGCCACAGGCTTAACTAACCTGTATCAGAGGAAAACCTATTTCCATCTTTCTTCCTTTCCACCAAGTACCTAAAGTCAATGTGAACGATTTTATTCTCATGATGTAGAATGCTGCAAAAGTAGGTTTACAGTTGTTCGTATGGAAAATACAGTAATTAATCAATAATAATCCTGTATAATAAAGATGTAATATGCAAATGGTCTTACCCCGTGAAGAGTAATCACCAACCGTGTAATGACCGGTTCACCGATCAGCAGGATGGTGGGGATCAGCAGGATGGTGGGGCAAGCTACAAGCAGGGCATCAGAGAGCTACAGGACCGGGCAAGGCAGCAAGCTATGAGGGGGTGGGGTGGGGGTGGGGGGCAGGGAGGAGCTACAGGATGGCAGCTGCAAGCTACTGGCGCGTGGATTCGTGCGCAGGACTACTAGTACAAGAATAAAACCTTTTACGTACTCACAACTGTAAACCTATTTTTGCCACACCCCGCATTTGTGATAATAAAGAGAGTCAATCAGTTACAAACAACAAACTCAGACATAACTCATATCCTCTCCCATTAATATAATTTATTAAGGATGAACTGTTATACAAATGGCACATTAAGAGGAGCAAAGTTTTAGGGACTATTTACATGGATAAAGAATGACCTAGAGAGCATTCGTAAAATATTGTAAACAGATTAACAAAGTATTGTTATTATAGGCCCCATTGGAACATAGCTATTACTTTGTTGTTCAGAGGAAGCTAAACCAAAAGTTTTTTTAAAAGATGCTGAAACCGGTTTGGCTCAGTGGATAGAGCGTCGGCCTGCGGACTCAAGGGTCCCAGGTTCGATTCCAGTCAAGGGCATGTGCCTTGGTTGCGGGCACATCTCTAGTGGGGGGTGTGCAGGAGGCAGCTGATCAGTGTTTCTCTCTCATTGATGTTTCTAACTCTCTATCTCTCTCCCTTCCTCTCTGTAAAAAAAAATCAATAAAATATTTTTTTTTTAAGTTTTTTAAAAAGAGAAAAAGAAAACCTAGGCAGGGAAATACCATTTATACACATAGCCAAAGGGACCTGAAATTTGTCAAGTCGTCTTCAGGTAATCTTCTGCATAACAAAGTTAGCCAATTTACCAATTATGTAACAGAATCTTCACATAACAATTTTGTTATGAGGTAGAATGTAAGACATTTAATAAGGGGCCCAAAATCTTAAGGTAGGTCAGCGAACAAAGCCATCTTTAGCAAAAGGTAGAAATTAAGACAAGTCAGTGAATAATGCCATAAATTTGTTTGTACAGCAACACCAAAATAATCTTTCAGAACTGAGTTTTTGTTAAAATACATGTTCAAATTGCAGTAACAGAAAAAAGGAGGGTGAGTTTTGTTAGGAAGTTTCAGTGTAGTTGAAGCTTCAGGTGACATGGTTGCAGCAGTGGTTCCATACACCTGAGATACTAAAAAGAGGTTGTGGGCACTGTAAACTCCCTTGCAATCCAGTTCTGTACCTCAAATATAATAATAATAACAACAGTAATAATATTAGTATTAGTATTATACAAAGGGAGTTGTGTTTGCTCAGCAGAGCCTATAATCACAATATAAGGCCAGAGGGAGAATAAATTTATACTTTCACCAAACATGTTAACACATTATTTGATTTTTCATTGGTTGTAAATCCAGGAAAATATTAACATAAATAAATTCCTTACAAGCATAATTGCAGCTACACTAACCTAGTGAATCACAATCACTTACTATTTTTGTCCTTCCATGAATTCCTACGTTGACACCAACCAATTTTCCATATTGATATGACTTCCAATATTTTAGGATCTGCCACTTTGTCTGGTTGGACTGCTTCCAACTGGTTCAAGTATGATGCTAATTGAGACCATGGTCCTGGGGTTCAATTTCCACGTGGACTAGTTAACTTTGCTCTATTTCAAGGTCACAGCCTGTACTTCTAGCCCCAAAGGTACACATTTGGATATGGCGAAAAAATACTAATGAATCGAAATACATTTGTCGCTCTTACCAAAATTCAGCTCAAAGCACATACTCTTTTGTAGTACTAGTAATCTTCCTTTTCAGCTTCAGCATCACACTTAACCTCCACATTAAAAATAATAATAATAATAATAATACAGAACATAGCCCTGGATGGTTTTGCTTAGTGGATAGAGTGTCAATCTGCGGACTGAAGGGTCCCAGGTTTGATTCCCGTCAAGGGCACCTGCCCAGGTTGCGGGCTTGATCCCCAGTGGGGGACATGCAGGAGGCAGCCAATTAATGATTCTCTCTTATCATTGATGTTTCTATCTCTCTCTCTCTCTCTTCTCCCTTCCTCTCTGAAATCAATAAAGATACATTTAAAAAAATACAGAACATATCCTACTTTTTGTTCCCACTTTAAAAAGAGGGGAAACAAGCATACTCTGAAATTATGCAAAATGTGTATCATGGGTCATACATTAAAGAAAGTTCTGAAAGTCTACTTGAACAAAAAAAATGCCTTCTATTTTGTCAAAGAGAAATGGTCAACAATGTCAGGTGCTACTATGGAAATCTTTTCAATCGTCTTTAGGAAATTTTAATAACATTCAAAAACAAGAAAATATCAACATTACCCCCCCCCGATTGTTTTAGATACCAAATGCTGCCCAATCTTAACTTTTCATAGTAGCTAATCACCAAATAGAGGTGTGCATTATATATATAACTTCCAATAATTAACAGCCCTTAGGATTTATTTTAAAAATGCACTAAGTAATTTTTTTTTTCATTTCCTGCATTCTAAATCACTACAATCATTCTACAGGCTAGGTATCCTCTCAAGATTTTATACTTCCAAGATTATATTCTACATGATATACAAGTAGTTATTGCCAAGTCAGAGAAAACACTTAAAAAATAACTTAGTAACCAAAATTTTATCAGTTCCTTTTTAATATTTTGTTACCATTTTTCATTAGCACCACCTCCTCCCTCCAAAGTTATTTTTAGAGATATTTTCCCTAATCACCTCCCATAAAATCTTAATATCAGATATATTGTATATACTGAATACCATTATTCGGATGACCATTGTATAGCTGTACTATATATAGTAATTAGTACAGCTATACTCTTCATTCTTCCTGATAGGACCAAGACTGCTTCTGGTCCTAAAATTGTAGTAATATCATTCCTGCATATGATACTACCAGTAACAGCACAGCAAAGGTCATTTGTTTCAAAGCTTCTCTATTTAAAAATAAATAAACAAATAAAAGGAACTTAATAGTCATTTCCACTTTGAGAAATATAAGCAGGGAAAATTTTTATTTTGCATTTACAAAATGTATTCGATACCAAGGAAAACTGCTAGCACACAAAATCCAATATCAGATAAATCTAATATGTATTTATCTTTTTAGAAAATACATCATATTCTGATTTTGTCTAATTATGTTCTGAGTATATATTAAAATTAGCTCGTAATTCCTGTACAAAGCTCGACTAATAGTAAGGAAGCCAACTTGTTACTAAAAACATGCCACATAAACCAAAGTGGACAATTTATACAGTTGAATGGATCACACTCATAAATAATAAAATTGAGTGAGAAGAATTCTAGCTCCCCTAAACATTTCTACCCAAGTTTCTGAATCAATCTCTACCTACCTCATTCTCAACCCTAAACACTTATCTTAGAGGGTTTTCTATTACATATAAATTTATCAGAAATAAGGTTTCACTGATATTTGTCTAATAAACTCATTTTGCAAAACTGGCTAGAGTAAATATACATTATGATTAATCTAGAGGCCCGGTGCACAGATTCGTGCATTGGTGGGGTCCCTCGGCCTCACCTGCGGGGATCAGGCTGAAACCGGCATATCCCCTGAGGGGTCCTGGATTGTGAGAGGCCGTAGGCCAGAAAGGGCGCAGGCCAGGCAGAGGGACCCCACTGGTGTACCATGGAGCCGGGGAGGGACCGCAGGAGGGCTCCAGGGCTTGTGGGGCCATCTCACCTAGTCCTGACCAGCTGGACCCCAGCAGCAAGCTAACCTACCGGTTGGAGCATCTTCCCCCAGTGGTTAGTGAGCATCATAGAGGCTGGTCGAATGGTCAAATGGTCAGACACTTAGCATATTAGGCTTTTATTATATAGGATATAAAGTATAATGACTCATGAAATAAACCTGACTTTCGAGGATGTCTAGGTCTATAACTTCTAAATGAATTTTTTTCCTGGTCACTACCTATGCACATTTTCATTTTAAAGTTGAGTAGTCAGATCAATAACTTAATTCTACCTTAGGAGCTTTTGATCCCCAAACAAGCAAAATAGACACTACTTCAATGCATACAATATCAGCTTTCCTCTTCCTTACCAACAATCCTACAGATACAGATACACACATAAAGGAGTCGATTCTACAATACACAACCTATCAGTGTTACAATTATGTGTGTGGGTGCCTCTCACCAAACACTAGTGCACTATATCTAAACTTTGTATCCCTCCTTGTTGGCATATAACAAAAACTCAAGAAATGTATTTTGAGCAATTGAATTTTTAAAAATTCAATTATTTTAGTCAAAATAAAAGTCTGTAATTATTAAATATTAGTTTAGTAACACTATATTTGAGTACAAACCCCAGTTTAAATTCAACTGATACACCCTACAGGCTAAAACAAAACCGCTTTCTTCTCAACTCCAAAATCAAGTAATGTAGAGGTTTGGAAGTAGTTCAAATTCTCCTTCCACTGGAGCAACTGTTCTCAGTTTGGTTATATCCAAAGACCTTCAACTTAAGTACGCATAAAGAATAGCCCAGTCCCTTCCCCAGTCCCTTGTGCCGTCTCCCATTCAACTTTCTTCTCTATTCTAAAATTCTTCTGGTGAAGAAAGGGACTCTACTATAGTTTCATTAATGTATTCTTACCCTATTTCCAATTTGAAGTTTCTTCTAAGACAGTTAACATTTCATACTTTATGAAATAGGTTTATACTGTGCTTTTCCAAAATACACACATTAAAAAAAAGTGCTTCATAAAAGTATGACTATTTAAAATGGAAGAAATAGGAAATACATAGACCATGGAGAACTTCAAAGTACACAAATTCAATGAAAACTGCAGCTCCCATTAAAGAACAAAGATTCATAAATGTTTACAGCAGTTTAAAAGCTAAAATAAGTCAAGACTGTTTATACTTAGTAAAACATTTTCCTCAACTACAACAAAATAAATCATAGTTTATTACAGCAACCAATACAAATAATGGCACTAGCTAATGATATAGTGGCAAAATAAATAAATCTGTAGTGATTTTGTAGTTGCCTCTAATTCTGGTAAAATTTCAGGAAAAAAAGTCATTAATACTAACATTTTAAAAAAACAGAATGAACATTGCAAAACAACTATCCTTTGCAGCTTCGATTTAACCCCATTAATCAATTCAAAAATATAGCTACTTTACTGATAAAATTATACAACTATGTGTGAGATAAAATGCTGTAGAAACAAGTCAAAAGTTACACTTTAAAAAGAATACTATAAAGTAGTTCCACATCAGGGCCACAAAATTTTAATCTTTTCTTACCTCCTGCTGTCAACACTAGTTATAGCAGAGATAAACAAGTATCACTTCATCCAGCTATATGAATTGGAGAAATGTCCATAACCATATTAAGTCTGCGAATGCCTAAAATATTTCTCAAAGAGATCCTGAAGAAACCTCAACTTCTAAAATTGCACACCAATTCTTTGTTTATTGGGTGTAGAAAAGCAAAGCAAATGTATACTTTTTTTTTTTAATTGATTTCAGAGAGAGGAAGGGAGAGAGAAACATCAATGATGAGAATCATTGATCAGCTGCCTCTTGCACGCCCCCAACTGGGGATCCAACCCGCAACCCGGGCACGTGCCCTGACCGGGAATCCACCTGGCGACCTCTTGGCAATGCTCAATCCAGGTGGGACAAATGTATACTCTTGTAAGAAAAGCTAATAAAAAGTCTTGAACACTTAATTGTTCCTTACTTTTAAGTATGGCCCGCTTTGGGATGAAATGATAAAAGGGGAAAAAAACTCCTGGAGGTCTTTATCTAATGACCTTAAAAGCATTAGATCTGAGACTATGTAGCACTCAAGATAATAGTCACTGACAACTAAGGCATCATATATTCAAAATACAAGCACAACAAAAAGAACAATTTTAAAACTTAACGTTTGATTACAATGGTTTACATTTAAGCATATCCAGTTTTAACATAGTAGGAAACATTTAAAGCTAACTGAAAATTGTTTTCCTAATATTGAGACCAGGGGCACAAAGTCATTCCTGGAAAAAAAAACAGAATGATACAGATTTCTAGCTTTCCCAGTTAAAAAACAAATCTTGAGCCCCTACTCACACATAAGATCCCTATGGAGGAATGGGGGGGGGGGGGGAATCAAACACATTAACCAGTAGAATTTTATTAAGTTTCTCATACAGACTTGGAAAAACATAAACATAAAGCTTTTAGATACACTGCAGTTAGGCACAACTTGATTTTTTTTTTTAAATGTGTTACTACAGCGTGCTCCCCATCCCTTTTCCCCTCTTCTTCCCTCGCAGGCCTGCCTCTCCTAAAATTCTAAGGGATCCACCAGACCTGCAACTACGGGGCAGTGCAGCTCGTCCAGGGCTAGTAACCCCCGACCCCTGTCTTCAGGGCCCCCTTTTCTGACTTCTCCAGCGAGGCAAAGCAGCCGCTCGGCTCTCCCCTGTTGCTTCTTCTACCCTAAACCCTTGCTTCACCGTCCCCAGCTCTAATAACGTACTCCCCAAAACCAATAAAAATAGGAATGTGTTACTACGTAAAAGGCGCTGAAGACGTGCACAGCAGGCCTCAAGTTTCAACGGCTCTACTGACAACAAACGAGATCTTCTGCAAGGATGCCCCGCACCAGGCATCCCGGACCCGCAGCTAGCTCCAGGCCAACGGCGGCCGGTGGGGCGCGGGAAAAGCTTGTGTCCCACTTTCCCCAACCCTGCAAAACATACGGCCTGTCTCTCGGAGGACGTGTACCGTTTTGCTTTGGAAAAAAAAAACACAGGTCATGTCTACAACCCTCTAGTTTTAAACAGTATCTCCAGCATTTCAGGTGAACGTTTTTTAATCACTCCTCTGATCTCTTGGTGAGCTACCATCTTTATTTTGTTGTTGTTCCATCCAACCCTCCCGCTTCCAAGTCTTCCTTTTGGCCAGACCACCCCTCTTTCCAGGTATTTTCTCACCGAAAAGGCCACGAACGGCCGGGCCGCAAGCCCTCGACCACCACGGCGCCGCCAGGGCACCGACTTTTAACCACGATCCGTGGGTCCAAAAGTCAAAGGACTTGTGCAAACCGCGCCCACACCGAGGCCGCCGCCACCCAGTGTGAGGGGAGGAGGAGGAGGAGAGCGCCACGCCGAACCCGCCGCACACGCGAGGAGAGCCTGGGAAGCCCGGCGCGCGGGATACAAAGGGCGGTGAACGCGGCCTTCCATGAGGCGACCGTACGCGGCCAGGAGACAAAATGGAGCGAAGAGAGAAATCGGAGCCCGAGCGGCGCGGCCGGGGAGGGGGCGGCGGGCGGCGCGCGCCTCGCCGGGCTTCCTCCTCGGCCCCGCGACAGGGGGCGGGGGCGCGCGGCGGCCCGCTCTCCCCCGCCGCACACACGCGGTCCCCCCGTCCGGGCCTAGCGCGGCGGGAAGCGCCCGCCGGCCGCCGCCAACAATGGGGAGCGAGGCGGCGGCGAGGGAGGAGCCAGAGGCGGCAGCCTTGCGGCCCGCGGCCGCGCTCCGGGCCCCCGCGGCGGGTCGCACTGTCCGCGGCCCGCGAAACGACGCGGTAGAACGAGGGGCGAGGGGGGCGTCGCGCCGGGGTCGGGGCACGGCCCACGGCGGCAAAAGCGCACGGTCTGCAGCGGCGCCGGCTCGCAGCCCGCGGCGGGCCCGGGGCCTGCGTCCGGGCCGCAGCGCCGCCCGCTTCGGCGGCGTGGGCCCGGGCCCTCACGTACCTGGTTGAACTCTTCGCCTACATCCGCGTAAATGTCTATGTGGTCCACACCGTCCGCCATCTTCCCTCGGCCTCGGCCGCCGCCGCCGCCGCCGCCTCCTGCAGATCCACCCGCAGCGGCAGCAGCAGCCGAACTAGCGGCGGGGGCGGGGCGCGCTGCGTCACTTCCGCGGGGGGCGGGGCGCCGGGCCGCGGGGGGACGGCGCCTCCCGGCCGCGCCGCGGGCCGCGGGAGCGAAAAGCCGGGTCTCTGAGGCCAGAGGCGGTTTCTTTTGTGTTTTCGTGTGTCTGCGGGAGGCTCGGGGGAATGGAGGGCGCCCGGGCTGTTTCCGGAGGCGGCATTTCCTCGCTGCCCCGGCACTCGCCGACGTTTTGCCGTCCTTGAGCTGCGCCGTGTTTCCTAACGTTTTTCACCGCCAGGGCTTCTGGAAAGGCGGGATTGTCTGTCCGCGAGTAAATGCGAAGTGCAGCCCAGGATCGTTAGCGCCAGAAGCGCGGGAACAGGGTCCTGCCCCTGCACCCTAGCTCAGACCAACAGCGCTTCATCTGCCTTGTAAACCCTGGGCCCCCAGGGACGGTTGTTATTGATGATCCTCCCTTCCCTGTTTCATCTTTCAGTTATCTTTAATTATTTGCATGCTACTTAGGTGATTTGCATTGTATTTATGTTTCCAGCTCCAGCTCCTACCGTCATCTTCTTGCATCTCCTCTTCCCCCGTTCGTGGCCCTGCTTTTCTTTTTCCCGGCTAGATCTGCAGTGGTTTTTCTCTGCAATCGTTCAGATGCCTCGAACTTGAAGGCAGTCATCCGAGAGCCCACCCGACCAGGTGGAGGCACCCTGCGGCCGGGGGCTTCTCCCTAGAACCCTGGAATGCCCCTTCCCCTGGGGGGCGGGGTGGGGGGAGGGGCGGGGAATAACACGGAAAAGGGTGTTATTGGGTCCAAACATCTCTCTCAATCTACTGATGGGGGAGAGGAGGCCTGATAAAATAGAAGGAATTGGACGTTGTGGTCAATAAAGAAAGCTGTTTATCACCAATACTTGATTCAAAAATGTTGTCACCGTTTGAAACCTTCCCCCATTCTTTATTTCTTTCCCACCAAATTAAAGTGTGTTTTTCCAAGATCCCGACTGACCAGAAATCATTCGTAGAATTGATAAACCAAGCAATATTTGTTCTGGGTCTGGTGGGAAAAGCGTGGTTGGAGTCATGGAGACCAATCTGGTGATCTGGATACAAATTTCTAGTCAGACACTTTATCAGCTAGATGACCTCAGTCAAGTTACCTCATTTCTCTCATGTTCAATATCAGAATCCTTAAAATCGGAGTAATAACATTTACCTCGCCAAGGTCAAAGGTTGATGGTAGTTTTAAATGAGGTAGTATGCAAAATGCCCTATCCTTTTCTGCTTCTTGGAAATACTGTGCTGATTTCCTTTTTTTCCTTGGGGCTTTATGATAAAAGATGGTAATGTGGCCCTAACCGGTGTGGCTCAGTGGATAGAGCGTCTGACTGCGGACTCAAGGGTCCCAGGTTCGATTCCGGTCAAGGGCATGTACCTTGGTTTCCGGCTTATCCACATTAGGGGGTGTGCAGGAAGCAGCTGATTGATGTTTCTCTCTCATCGATGTTTCTAACTATTCCTCTCTGTAAAAATATATATATATATATATATTTTTTTTTTTAAAAGATGGTAATGTGGTAGGCACAAAAATGGCCCATAATTGATGGCCATATGCCAATCATCAGAAGCTGTGCATATGCTACATTCAGATGAAAAAGGGATTTTTCGGATCTGATTCTAGAAAAGGAGATTATCCTTGATTTCCTGGTGGGTCCATAGTAGTCACAAGTGAAAGAAGGCTGAAGGGTCAGAGAAGGGGATTTGATAACAGAAGCAATTTAGGTTTTTATTAATCCTCACCCGAGGATATTATTTGATTTTTTTAGAGAGAATGGGAGTGGGAGAGAGAGAGAAACATCTGCTGTGAGAGACTCATGGATACTGGTGCCTCCCTCACACGCCCAGACTGCCTAATGCCCTGGACCAGACCGAGCCTGAGGTACTTGCAGAATTTAGCCACTACAGTCCGAAGGCCCACGCTCTAACCACTGAACAACCGGCTAGGGCTATTCTTTCTTTCAGTACACTTAAAACTAATTTCAAGATTCTGACTTCTGTTGTTGCCTTTGAAAAATCAGCTGTTAGTGTGGCTGTTTCTTTGAAGATCATCAGGTTATTTTCCCCCCTAGCTGCTTTTGAGATTTTTTTTTTCCTCTTAGAACTTGGTTTTCTGCTCTTTCACTATGTTTTTTAATTGATTTTTAACAATTGATTTTTAGAGAGAAAGGAAGGGAGAGAGAGAGAAACATTGATGTGAGAGCAGAACATCAACACTACCTCCTGTACTCCCCTCCCCTCCACCCCCCAACTAGGGATCAAGCCCAAAACCATCATATGCCCTGACCTGGAATTGAACTGGCAGCCTTTCAGTGCACAGGACTGTAACCGGACAATCAATGGGTCTGTGCTGCCTGTCACTACTTGAGTCAATTAAGCAGAGATGGGGTTGAATCATATATGAGCATTTATTTCAATACTGCTGGCCGTACGGGAGAGCAGCAGGTCACCCACAAAAATCTGCTCTACAGCCCCCCATACACCAGCTGCTTATATAGGGTAGGACAAGGATTACATGGGGAAGTAGGGATTACAGGCATTGGGAAGTTCCAAGGTTGACTCCCAGGTCCAAGGTTGACTCCCAGGTCCTGGCGACATACAACTCCTAGCCAGGTCAGAATGTCCTTTCTTTAACCAACACAAGGCAATCATGGTTAACAGAGCATGGTTAATATTTCCCATAACCATAGCTAGTCCCCAATATTCTATTTTTGCCCTTAACAGTATGACGCCCAACTAACTGAGCCACACCGGCCAGGGCTTTACTGGTTTTATATAGAGAGAAGCATTGATTTGTTCCACTTATTATGTATTCATTGGTTGAGTCTTCTATGTGTCCTGACGCGGGATTGAATCTGCAATCTTAGTGTATCAGGATGATGCTCCCACCAACTGAGCTAAGCCACCAAGGCTTTCACTATGTATGTTTAGAAGTGTATTGCTTTTTATTTTTAATGTTTGGGTCTATTGTTAGTTGTTTGTTCTAGTTATTTGTTGTTTATGATGATTCTCACTCATGTTGTCTTGTCACCTGACTATGTGCACGACATTGTAATTGAAACACTTGAAAAAATAATGGGAGACATGTATATATATATATATATATATATATATATATATATATATATATATAATTTTCAGTTTCTTCTGGCAGGACCTTGGGGTACCAACAAACAGGATCACCCTAATCTAGATGATTGGGAACCCTGGGGGTGATTGATTTAGCTTTGTTCACCCTTACCTCCCAGGGTGCTGTCCTTCTGAGGACCAGCCTAAAGCATGGTTTACCAAAGTCATCACCCTTGATAGGTTCTAGACTCCATATTTTGTTTCCCTAGAAGTCTCAACCTCTCAACCTCTCAACCATATTGCTTGAATCTGAAAATGCCCCCGAGGGCAAAAGCACTCTGAATGTGGTAACAGACCCCAAATGGAGTCACTTGTAGTTCTACCAAGTCTGAATACCTAACCTAACTGCAGTTTCAGCCTCTTCCAGGAGTGGAATTTTAAGTCAGTCTGGAATTTCTTGGTTAGCACTAATGAGGTAATCTGCCTGATAGATCCTCTTACTTCTGCTAAGGAGAGGTGACCTTGCCTGAAATAATTCACTCTTTTTTTTTGTCTCACCCCATTTCTGCCTATAAAAGCCACCCATTTTATACAGCTCTTCGGAACACCTTTCTATTTACTAGATGAGATGCTGCCCAATTCATGAATCGTTCAATAAAGCCAATTAGGTCTTTAAATTTACTCAGTTGAATCTTTGGTTCTTTAACACATGATACCTCCTTACTTGGCAATGTTAAAAAAATGAAATATTATAGATTACAAAAAAACGTATAATCATAATGATGACCGCAAAAACTCTACCACTTATTGAATACCTTCTACATACTAGCCCTTTTGTTATAGTCATCTTATAGTCAGTAAAGTACATAGATGAAAGAATGGGTCCTGGCTTTACTACTGAATAGCCAAGTAACCTTAGACAAGTCCTTTACCTCAAGTCCTCCATGAAGGTCCCTCTCAATTCTGAAATTCTATTATTCAAATCTACCTAGAATTGGAAGTCCAAAGTGCCTTGGGAGGAATTCGACAGTTGTATGTTAACTCTTGCAGAGGAATTTCCTTCTAGCCCACTTACATTACTTTTCTATTGCTGCTGTAACAAATTACCACAAATTTAGTGGCTTGAAACAACATAAATTTATTATCTTATAGTTCCAGAAATCAGAAGTCGGAAACAGATAGAATTGGGCTAACATTAAGATGTTGGCAGGGCTGCATTGTTCTGGAGGCTCTAGAGGAGATTCCATTTTCTTGCCTTTTCCAGCTTCTAGAGGAAGAGGTGGTCCACATTCTTTGGCTGCAGCCCCCTTCCCACATTGCATCACTTCAACAATATAAACAATATAAAATCAAAATGTTTAAGAAGAGTAGTAAGAGTTGGAAAGGAGGTAAATAATGTCCTAAATTTCTCTGTACGTCTACTTCTCTGTAGAGGAACTATCTCTCCTTTTCATGCACAAGGCTATGCTCCAGAGTTTAAATTGCCACCATACAAGAAAATGGCCATCTGTCTTAGTTTAAATTACAAAATCTAAAGAGAAAGCAACTCAGTTTAAAAAAACAATAACTTTTCATTGCTTTACAGAGAGGAAGGGAGAGGAGGTAAGAGAGAGAGAAACATTGATGTGAGAGTGAAACATTGATTGGCTGCCTACAACCTACCCCCCCTACCCCCCCCCCCCCCCCACTGAAAATTGAGCTGCAAACCAGTCATGTGCCCTATCCAAGATTCAAATAGGCAACCTTTTGGTGCACAGGAAATGCTCAGTCAACTGAGCCACACCTGCCAGGGCAGCAACTTAGTCTTTATAGAAGCCTATTCTTAGTCCAATCAAGATTGCTTAAGGGGACAGGGTCACAGAGTCAAAACATGGCTTACAAATTCTATTCTGAATTTGAAAAGGGTAGAAAATTGTCAGTGAAAGATAGTTACTTTGAGCTAAGCAGACACCCCAAAGGTTGTCTAACACATTTCACCTATTGGATGACAACACATAGACAAAGGCCTGATGGTTGGAGAAAATTTATAATCCACAAATATTTAACACATGCTATCATTCTTACTCCAAATAAATAAATGCCATAATCTCTGTAGGAACATGACTTTGGTTGTAACCCACTACAGGCTATATTTTAGCTATTTATTTATTTATTTATTTATTTATTTATTTATTTATCTATCTATCTATCTGTTTTTGGTTCATCCTCACCTGAGAATATTTTTCCATTGATTTTTTTTTTTTTTAAGAGAGAGTGGAAGGGAGAGGAAGAGACACAGAGAGAGAGACATCTATATGAGAGAGACACATCAATTTGTTGTCTCTCGCATGCGCCCTGACCAGGGCTGGAAATTGAGCCTGCAACTGAGGAACTCTTCAGTCCGTGGGCGAGTGCTCTATCTACTGAGTCAAACCACCTAGGGCCGTGGTCAGCAAACTAAGGCTCTCAAGCCACATGCGGCTCTTTGGCCCCTTGAGTGTGGCTCTTCCACAAAATACCACGGCCTGGGCGAGTCTATTTTGAAGAAGTGGCGTTAGAAGAAGTTTAAGTTTAAAAAATTTGGCTCTCAAAAGAAATTTCAATCGTTGTACTGTTGGTATTTGGCTCTGTTGACTAATGAGTTTGCCGACCACTGACCTAGGGCAAGACTTTTAAATATACTCACCTCTATTAATATAACATTTATAAACATGTAGTCATAATATACGCAAATGTAGACATTACTTTATTGAAGTATTTTTATTAACATTTTCATACCAAGAATACACATACAAATATAAAATTTTAGAGGATGAAAGGAACAAGATTTTTAAATGTCTTGCTAATCATAACCTCATGTCATCTTTAGTAGCTATAAATGCATATTTTCAAATAGACTTCTTGAAATTTTGGGACCAACTCTTGTCAGATCTGATTACATCATCATTTTCATCTTATTATGTGGCTAACAAGAATTCATACTAGAAGTAGACAAGTGTTGGCTCTGCCGTTTTCTTATCTTTCACTTGTACTCACGTTATTACCAGTAGCTATGAACCAGGGTTTCTTAGGATTCTTTTTAAGACACTTGGGCATTTTGTGATGGTTAGCTTAGTTAAAGCTAGAAAATAGATTTGTAAGCCTGTGTAATGGGGCTCTCATAAACTGCAAATGAAGTATGTTAAGTGCCTGTGTGAGGTATTCCTTTTAGAATCCTCTCCATTGGGGAAGAAATCTCCCTCTTTTCTCTGGATTGCCCCAACAAGGGGGATTATGTGGGAAGCAAAAAGAGTTAATGATTCAAACCCCCCCCCCCTGCCCCACTTCATGGGCTCTTTGCACAATTTGTTTGAGACCACTATTCCTTTTCACCATTTACCTTTCTGTCATCTACCCCTGCCTCATGTCAGATGGGGATGGAGTATACTGGCCATCTTTTTGGATCTAAGTGGAAGTTGAATGAAGGGGTATATTTAGTTTGTGTGTAATGGAAAATACTTATGTGTAAGTTATTGTTAGCCAACCTAGTATAGGAATGCTTTCCAGGAATATTTTTATTGCCACTGTTATGCCTTACTTAGCTTCTGATACAAACATGCAAGGCCAGAGTTCATATCATGATCTAAGTGAGTCCAACCATGTTAGGCACTAGAGGTACATGGGTAGCGGAAGAGAAACAAAGTTTGAAATCTATGAAATCAGATGCTATTCTTTAGGAAATTAGTCTAAAGAGCCAGGCAAAATTGTAAGTGGAAGATTTGGTTTTCATTGATGGCTAGATAAAATGGAAGACTCTACTGGCAGGAAAACACTAAATAATGAGGCATATAAAATTAACAACTCACTATACCTTTTTTCTCTTTATGAGAAAATCATAGGAAATTTAAATTCCTGTTTCTTTTCATCTTCCAAATAACAATTTGCCTTCATACATTATTTTGTATTCATAAATTTTTGTTCCTTTAAGAAAGCTCCCAAAATATAGATATATCAGGCCTCAGAAAACCTAGAGTCATGCCTGTCACAAACCTTAGTGACATAAAACCATTTGACATATGAACTGAGTGAGGACACTAATGTCAATCCCTATATTAAAATATTAGTTAAGGTTGTACCCAGCCGGTGTTGCTCAGTGGTTGAGCATTGACCCATGAACCAAGAGGTCTCCGGTTCAATTCCCAATCAAGGCACATGCCCAGGTTTCAGGCTCGATCCCCAGTCAGGGTGCATACTGGAGACAACCGATCAATGTTTCTCTTTCACATCAATGTTTCTTCCCCACTTGCTCTCTCCCTTTCCCTTCCTCTCTCTTAAAAAAAAAAAAAGAATTGGGTCAATAACATCTACCTCAAATGGAATATTTTTGTGAGAGAAATGGAAAGGAGCCAGCATATAGTAATATGTGCCATCCCTGAGATAAATGCTTTATGAGCATCAGATTGAATTAGAAAGTATATGTACAATGTGGGGGATGGGGTTGCTGGTAGTTCTTAGAAGCACAGATATTACTTTGGCGTTTTCTGGAAAGATGTGTCTCCGTCAGAATCTGGCAGGAAGGAAATGGCACACTCGACAGGGAAAATGAAGTAGAATTTAGTGGAGTAACCGTTGTGAAGGTGTGAGCAGGGTTAAGAGAAACTAATAAAGAAAGGATGCTGAAGCACTGTAAGGTAAGCCTGAGGGGACAAAGGGAGCAATCAGTTAATACAGCTCAGAGAGAAAGCTGTAACTGCAAGAGAGGCCTCCTGACTCAGCAGCAGCCTCAGGAGAGGCAGACAGTGGGCAAAGCCTGGAAAATGAATATAGTAGTCCCCTTTCTTTTCTTTTCTTTTTTTAAATATATTTTATTGATTTTTTACAGAGAGGAAGGGAGAAGGATAGAGAGTTAGAAACATCGATGAGAGAGAAACATCGATTAGCTGCCTCCTGCACACCCCCTACTGGGGATGTGCCCGAAACCAAGGTACATGCCCTTGACCGGAATCGAACCTGGGACCCTTGAGTCCGAAGGGTGACGCTTTTATCCACTGAGCCAAACCAGTTAGGGCAGTAGTCCCCTTTCTTGCTGGTTTTGCTTCCCGCTGTTTCAGTTACCTGCAGTCAACTGCGGTATGAAAAAATTAAATTTAAAATTCCAGAAATAAACAATTCGTAAGTTTTATATTGCACACCGTGGTAAGTAGTGTGATGAAATCGCACACTGTCTTGCTCTCTCCAGCCCATTATGTGAATCATCCGTTCACCCAGGGTATCCACACTGTGCATAGTCCCCACCCTTTAGTCATGTAGTAGGTATCTCAGCAAATTGACTGTCATGGTATAACAGTGCTTGTGTTCAAGTAACCCTTATTTTACTTAACAATGACCCCCAAAGTGCAGGAGTACTGATGCTGGAAATTTGGATACGCCAAAGAAAAGTCATCAAAACATGGTAAAAATTCAGCAGACCTGTGAAAGTTGGGTGCTGTGTTTTGTTTCTGAGTGCGGGCATTCTAGTGATTGTCCTGATTACGGTGAGGGAAGACACACAGCACTGACAGGGAGCTGCGGAAGGTGTCACCTACTGGCCGTTTCTCTCTCACTCTTCCCCAACCCAGTCAAATATTTGAAATAGTCAATGATGTGGGACCTTGAGAAATCTTTCCATGTGTTCATTCTCTGCTGGTACTTTAGTCAGAACCTCATGAAAATATGTCACCTAAATTCCTACACAGGAAGGTCTCCATGAACAATGGGAAGTTGTGTTTTTTTTTTTAATTTTGAATTTCTTTATTGATTAAGGTGTCACATATTTGTCCTCATCCCCCCATTCCCATCCCACACCCCTCCCCATGGATGCCCCAACCCTCTGTTGAACTTAAGCATTGGTTAGGCTCATATGCATGCACACAAGACCCTTGGTTGATCTCTCCCCCCTCCCCCCCCCCCCCTCCCCTATCCTCCCTCTGAGGCCCGATAGTCCGATCGATGCCTCCTTGTTTCTGGTTCTGTTCTTGTTCATCAGTCTATGTTGTTCATCATTTCCCCTAGATGAGCGAAATCATGTGTCACTAGAGATATACTTATAAGAATTGAGTGTGCGACGAGCAATAATAGTTATGCTGACAGGCAAATGAATCAGTCTGTAGTGAGTTTCTTTCTGGTCCAACAGTTCTTTTGAGACCCAATATCAATGTTCACCAGTTCCTTATGAGTACATGTCGGCACTGACCCCTCAGCTCTGGATGGTGGACAAATGGTGGTAATGCAGGTCCGACTCCCCCTGGTTTGGTCTCGGCCGGATCCAGGGGCACGGCTTCACCCGGATCCAGGGGCCCACGGCCTCACCCGGACCCGGGATCCAGCCTCACCCGGATCTAGGGGCACACGGCCTCGCCCAGACCCAAGATTCAGCTTCATCCGGACACAGGGGCGCATGGCCTCACCCGGACCCAGGGGCGCGTGGCCTCTCCCAGACCCAGGGTCGCGTGGCCTCACCCGGATCCAGGGGCCCACGGCCTCACCCGGACCCAGGACCCAGGCTCACCCGGATCCAGGGGCCCACGGCCCCACCCGGACCCGGAACCCAGGCTCACCCGGATCCAGGGGCCCACGGCCCCACCCGGACCCGGGACCCAGGCTCACCCGGATCCAGGGGCCCACGGCCTCACCCGGACCCAGGGCCAGGCTCACCCAGATCCAGGGGCCCACGGCCTCACCCGGACCCGGGGCCAGGCTCACCCGGATCCAGGGGCCCACGGCCTCGCCCGGACCCGGGACCCAGCCTCACCCGGATCCAGGAGCACACGGCCTCGCCCAGACCCAGGATTCAGCCTCACCCGGACCCAGGGGCGCATGGCCTTGCCCGGACCCAGGGGCACGTGGCCTCACCCGGACCCGGGGCCCAGCCTCACCCTGACCCAGTTCCCAGTCTCACCCAGACCCAGGGGCACGCGGCTTCACCCGGATCCGGGACCCAGCGGGGTTTCATCTTCTTGATCCCAATTCCTGTTGGTCAATTCCCTCTCCGCAATTCCTTCGGCCATTTTCTCAGAGTTCCAGGGCAGCCACCGCAGAACTCGTTGGGTGGCGGGCTCGGCGAAGCTCCGGTGTGCCCGGTGCGCGGCGGCGGGTTGGTCCGGGGTGGCTGCGTCGGCCCTTGGGTCTGCAGCGGTGGCCGGTCGCCGAGCGTGCGCACCTGGCCGCTTCCGGGGCGTTGAGATTCTTGAAGGACTCGGAGGTCAGCAAGCGTGTAGTCTCCCACCCCATGTCTCCCAGGGGCTCTTCTGTCCGTGCTCGGCAGCGAGTGGAGCCTTCCCCTCAGCCGGAGACCGCTGGGGGAACTGCGCCGAGCACTTTCCAGGCCGCCATTGTGTCGCCTGAGCCGTAGTTTTTAAAGTGTGGTCTTTGGGTCGCCGGCATCAGCTTCATCCCGCGTACCCCTCTCTTTTATTCTAGTTGTAGAGCATCTGCTCAGTCAGCCCTCCGGTGGTTCTGGATGGTGTCTGCTCTGCTCTCCCATCGTAGTCTCAAAATTGTTGTGGTAGGCAGCAATCAGGCTTCTGCCCTATGCCTCCATCTTGGTCCTTGTTTGTATAGTTAAGTCTTGATTGTTGTTGGTGTCACTGGGAGGAATTGTCCTCCAGGCCAATTGGTCGTGCGGACCCTCTGTGTCTATAAAGGAAGAGTTGCTGTGCGGGAGACACGTTTATTTGCCGGGTCTTGGTGCAGCAAGGCTTTGGCACTCACTGTGTCTGCCTCTTGAATGTGTCCCTTATGGTAGTGGTTGAAATCTGGTGTCATCTCATACCGACCACTAGATGCCTTCGTTTCTGGGTCTCCAATGGAGTGTAGGTCAGCTACTGCCTGTGGCCCCTCAGCATGAATTACAGCAGCCCTTATATTCGTGACCTGTTTCGGTGTCTTCCCCTTTTGGTTGCCTCCCTATCGCTCAGCTTCCCCAATCTCCCTAGGTGGTCGCTCTTGATACCCCCCTTTGTGGGCTGAGTGCAAAGTCTTGGTGTTGTTAAGCCTTGATTGCTGTTGGTACACTGGGAGGATGTGACCTCCAGTCCAATTGGCTGTGAGGATCAGCTGTGTCTATGCCGGGAGACAGCCCCATTCAACTAGACTTGCAAAATTGTAAAAGCCTCTGTGTTCAGCTTGGATGGGGCGGAGTTACAGGGCAGAGCCTACCGCCTAGGCTTCCCGTCAGCCCCGCCCTATGAGGTTCCTGTGTCCCTCTGTACTCCCAGCAAACACCTCTGAGAGAAAAGCGCTCTGGAGTTTCACGCGCTGCCAAACAGTCTAGTCTCTCCCCCACTGCATCTGGATTCCCAGATTCTCGCCCAGAACTGGGTTTCCGTGTAGTCAGAATTGGGGCTCACCGCTGTCTGGCGCTTTTGTCTCCTTCCCTCCAGGGCGACTCAGCGGCACAGTCAGCAGCCCATCCTCCGCGCACAATCCCCTGCGCGCCTCCGGTGCTCTGCTCTTCGCCGCCTCTCTGCACCTCTGCCCCACAGCCCAGCTTTCCCCAGTATGAGCCTGGCTTCCCCGGGTCTTTCCCGGAACTGGGGTTCAGTGCAGTTGGAACTGGGGGTTCAGCACAGTCCGGAGCTTTTGTCTCCTTCCCGCTAGGGCAATCCAGCGGCACAGGCAACAGACCCTCCTCTGCGCACATTCCCGTGAGCGGCTCCGGCGCAACTCCCCTGTGTCTCCGCCCCACAGCCCAGACTCCCCCAGCATGAGCCCGGCTTCCCAGGGTTTCGCCCGGAACTGGGGTTCAGTGCAGTCGGAGCTGGGGTTCAGCACAATCTGGCGCTTTTATCTCCTTCCCGCCAGAGAACGCCAGCCAGGCCGTCAGCCGCCCCTTCCTCTCCGGCTCCGTCTTCCCCGCACACGCGCGGGCTCGTGTCTCCGCCCGTGTCTCCATACCTCAAGCTTTTACGGCTTCCCTGATTTTCCTTGTGGTCCTCTCTTTCCTTCTAATTGTGGGCATTTCAGTCAGCCAGCTTTCCTGTGGTTCTGGATGATGTCCGTTTTGATTTTTAGTTGTGTTTTTGAAATTGTTGTGCCTGGCTGTAGGTTAGGTGTTTAACCTATGCCGCCATCTTGGTTTCTCTAAACAATGGGAAGTTTTAAGGGCAACTTCTACACCAATCAAAGCGCTTCTCAGCACAGAAAAAAATAACTTGTAATTATGTATGGCAACAGATGTTAACTAGACTTATTATGCTGATCATTTTGCTATATATACAAATGTTGAATCATTACGTTGTAAAATTGAAATGAATATAATGTTGTATGTTAATTATACCTTAATAAAAAAAAGAACCCCCCCCGCAAAAAAAAAAGAAAAGTCATCAAGTGCTTCTTTTAAGTGAAAGGTGAATACAATGTAATAAGATATTTTAAGAGAGACCACAGTCACATGACTTTTATTACAGTATATTGTTAAATTGTTCAATTTCAATTTTATTATTGTTTATCTCTTACTTGCCTAATTTATAAATTAAACTTTATCATAGGTATGTAGGCATACGAAAAAAACATAGTATATATAAGGCTTGGTACTAACCTTCATTTTGGGTATCCATTGGAGTTCTTGGAACATATCCCCTGCAGATAAGGGGGGACATCCGCACCTGATATTATTCCTCCTTTTTTTTTTTTTAATTCTCACCAAGGATATGTTTTTTACTAATTTTTTTAGAGAGAGGAAGAGGGGGAAGAGAGAAAGAGAGAGAGAGAGAAACATTGATCAGTTGCCTCCCACATGTGCCTTGACCATACATGGGAAGTAACATTTGCTCATTTCTGC